>NC_135220.1:4847223-4857223 GCF_052324685.1 Brachyhypopomus gauderio | reverse complement strand
CTGTGGTGATGTGTTTGGGTGTTTAATCTCTGTGAAAGACTAAACCAGGATCTTGGTGATGAAAAACCCTGGACTCTTGGGTAATGCAAGTAAAAGGAGAGAGAAAATGCCACCATTACCCCCAGGAATATTCTCAGAGTGAGGGGGGAGAGAGGGAGAGTGGGAGAGAGGAAGAGAGGGAGAGAGGGAGAGAAGGAGATGAAAGTAAGCCTGGTGTTTGCAGCTTTGAACGCCTACATAATTGGTGAATGTCATGCTCTATCTCTATCCTTTGTTCTTGATCTCTCCCCCTCTCCTTTCCTCCTTCACTCCACTCGCCTCTACTCCCCTTTTCTCCTCCCTTTCTTTCTCTGCTTCTTACTAACTTCTTTTTGTGTATTGCTTTTCCTCATTCTTCAGTAGCAGGACAATATCTACAGTATTCCTGCACTCTACACTATATCTACAATATGTCTACAGTATATCTACATAACTCTATATCTATGGTTTTTTCGCACTATATGTACAGTATATATAAACATCTACAATATATCTGTACTTTATCTACAATAAATCTGCACTATATCTACTGTGCATCTGTATATCTCCTGTTTATCTGCACTTTATCTACAGTATATCATATCTGCACTATTTACACAGTTTATCTACAGTATATCTGCAATATATCTACAGTTTATCTGCACTATATTTACAATATATCTATACTATACTGTATATCTGCACTATATCTACAGTATATACTAAATCTACAGTATATCTGCACTATATTTACTGTATATCTATACTATATCTACAGTTTATGTTCACTACATCTATAGTATATCTACAGTATATCTGCACTATACAATATATCTACACTCATTGGCCACTTTATTAGGTACACCTTGCTAGTACCAGGTTGGACCCCCCTTTGCCTTCAGAACTGCTTGAATCCCTCATGGCTTTGATTCAACAAGGTACTGGAAACATTCATCAGAGAGTCTGGTCCACATTGACATGATAGCATCACGCAGTTGCTGCAGATTTGTCTGTGTGATGATGTGAATCTCCCGTTCCACCACATCCCAAAGGTGCTCTATTGGATTGAGATCTGGTGACTGTGGAGTCCATTCGAGTACAGTGAATCACTGTCGTGTTTAAGAATCCAGTCTGAGATGATTCACGCTTTATGACATCTTGCTGTAAGTAGCCATCAGAAGATGGGTACACTGTGGTCATAAAGAGATGGACATGGTCAGCAGCAATACTCAGGTAGTAGGCTGTGGCGTTGACATGATGCTCAATTGGTACTAATGGGCCCAAAGTGTGGCAGGAAAATGTCCCCCACACCATTGTACCACCACCACCAGCTTGAACCGTTGATACAAGGCAGGATGGACCCATGCTTTCATGTTGTTGACGCCAAATTACGACCCTACCATACGAATGTCACAGCAGAAATCGAGACTCATCAGACCAGGCAATGTTTATCCAATCTTCTATTGTCCAATTTTGGTGAGCCTGTGTGAATTGTAGCCTCAGTTTCCTGTTCTTAGCTGACAGGAGTGACACCCAGTGTGGTCTTCTGCTGCTGTAGCCCATCCACCTCAAGGTTCAACGTGTTGTACTTTCAGAGATGCTCTTCTGCATGCCTCTGTTGTAACGACTGGTTATTTGAGTTACTGTTGCTGTTCTATCAGCTCAAACCAGTCTGGCCATTCTCCTCTGACCTCTGGCATCAACAAGGCATTTGCTCCCACAGAAATTCCGCTAACTGGATATTTTCTCTTTTTTGGACCATTCTCAGTAAACACTAGAGATGGTTGTGTGTGAAAATCCCAGTAGATCAGCAGTTTATGAAATACTCAGACCAGCCCGTCTGGCACCAACAACCATGTCACTTAAATCACCTTTCTTCCCCATTCTGATGTCTACATGCCTAACTGCTGCCATGTGATTGGCTGATTCGACATTTGCGTTAATGAGCAGTTGGACAGGTGTACCTAATAAAGTAGCTGGTGAGTGTATATTATATCTACTGTATATTTACTGTATATATCTGCATCTCAGCTTAGGAATTCTGATATGGGAATGCTGATATGGGAATCAGGGTGTTTCCTCCCCCGCCTTCCTGGAACTAAACACTCTGGAAGATGGGCCAGCCACCAGTTTGATCCCAGCATGGTTTATCCCAGTCTCCTCTAAGCAGTGACGGCTATCTTCGAAGGGGAGCAGGCGTGTAGAAACAGACGCACCCAATCTTTCACTGAGCCTGAGAGACAGGATTTGTGACTGAATGGCTTTGTCTTTAATGCTTGGTTAGACTCTTACTTTTTACATCCTTTTGATGTATGTAGGCATCTCCTCTAGCTCAGCTCCAAATGGTGAATTATGTGATTTATTAAATATTATCACTATTAATTAGTATTAATTAGTATTTGAAGTTAAGGAGAATGTGGAGGAGGTGAATTTGGTGCGTCACAGTTTGGGTCTTCAGGCTTTCACTCCAAGCTTTGATTCCCATTGTTTACACAGTCCAGGACCCCCCCACTGTCTTCACGGGCCACAGGTGGGGGACACAGGCAGGGGACACAGGCTGGGGACACAGGTGGGGAACACTCTCTCTGTTCCACATCAAACGTCTGCCATGTTGACCATTGTTTGGCTGGAGAGCCATATGAGCAGACCGCGTGTCTGTTGACACTCACACTCTCCACGCTGTCTGTGCACCGCAGTATCACTCCTGTGTCTCTGTTTATTGAAGATGCTGTAATGCCTGTGCACATGGCCGACCTGTGTGAAGCAGTGCACAGCCTGAGACTGAGTGTGCCTTATTAGCTTCAGACATATTTTACATTAATCAGTAATATCTGCTCTGAGGGGAAATTACTGAGTTTTTGTAAGCCATTTAAGAAAGGTTTCTCACATACTTGTGTGTGTGTGTGTGCAGTGTTGCGAATAACGCCGTTAAAAATAACAGCGTTAGGTAACGTCGTCATTTTGTCAGTAACGGGATAATATAATTAGTTACTTTTCCTGTCGTTACAACGCCGTTTACGTTACTGGTCATTAAAAGCGGCACGTTACTATATATTGATATACTAATGCAAGCGGACCGCTGCCCAGGCTAGTGAGGAGTAACAGATCCTGATAGGTTCTCGGTGTAACACCTGTTTAACTTAACAAGTCAGTAAGCGATTGGCTAAGGCAGCGTTATGATAGCCAATCAGAGCCAGTGTTTTTACACGCGCGCCGAAGCACGCGAGTGACATGACACAAACGGAGAAGAGGCCGAAATGGCGTCAGGTGCAAGCCGAAGAAAACTAGAACTTTCAAGGCGATATAAACATTATTTAAGAAAATACTTGAAGTTCCTGAATGTGTACCAGACTGGGTATTTGATTTATTTAATTAAGAATAGAGGTTTTATTGTTAAGTTTACTTCTGTTGTGAACAAACCAGTTGTCTCAGGTTGAGAGAATTTAATTTAATTTGATAGATGTAAATGCACTTTATATAGTGTAACTGTTTACTTTTGCTTTTTTTTTTTCCAAAGATTTGGGATTTTTTAACGATTTTATCCTGCACTGGTCTGTGGATGTGCAATAAATATCAAAAGTTAAACAATTTTCTGATCTACTCATTTTAACTGACTGTGAAAACTGCTTTAAAAAAAAAACTTAATTAATTGGCATATAACCTTTTTTTAACTGTAACGCAAGTAGTTACTTTCCCTGGTAACGAGTTACTTTTATTATAGAGTAATTCAGTTACTAACTCAGTTACTTTTTTGAACAAGTAGTGAGTAACTATAACTAATTACTTTTTTAAAGTAACGTTCCCAACACTGTGTGTGTGTGTGTGTGTGTGTGTGTGTGTGTGTGTGTGTGTGTGTGTGTGTGTGTGTCCATGCACACACATGACTACATTTCTGAAGTTCACTGCTCACAGAACATTTAAGAACACTCCACACACACCACCCCACACCACCCTACAACACTCCACCCACCTCATACCACTCTACAACACTCCACACACACCACCCCACACCACCCTACAACACTCCACCCACCTCACACCACTCTACAACACTCCACCCACCTCACACCACCCTACAACACCCCACCCACCTCACACCACCCTACAACACTCCACCCACCCCACACCACTCTACAACACTCCACACACACCACCCCACACCACTCTACAACACTCCACACACACCACCCCACACCACTCTACAACACTCCACACACACCACCCCACACCACCCTACAACACTACACCCACCTCACACCACTCTACAACACTCCACACACACAGCTGTACTCTGACCAGTGTAAAGTGGCAGTGTCCGGTACAAGCCTGTCACTCATGGTTTCTTATGTTTTGTAAAACATCGCATAAAGGCTCTGAAGCAAGTTTACTGGTACACTTTATATTACTGTAACAATCAGCACTCTTCAAGATTGACTTATCTGTGGCAAACAGTGGGTAAAAATGTCATTTTTACAGGTTTGATTTAATTATTCAGAGCTTAACTAACTCCCTCTCTCTCTCTCTCTCTCTCTCTGTCTCTCTCTCTCTCTCTCTCTCTCTCTCTCTCTCTCTCTCTCTGCAGTTCACTTCGATGACTGTTTGGGGAACCAGGGTGTGCAGTTGGAGAGCAGTGACCCTCGTTTCAGGGTGGAAGTAGATGGTTCTGTCTACACCCACACAGAGATGGAGGAGTCCAGCCTGAGCAGACGTGTCAACGTTACAGTAACAGCACACACAGCCACAGCCAACAAACACACCTGGGAAACTACAGTGGAGCTGGAGCTCCAGAGACAGGAGGTAGGGCTTTTATACACACACACACACACACACGCGCACATGCACACATACACACACACACACGCACACACACACACACACACACACACACACACACACGCACATGCACACATACACACACACGCACACACACACACACACACACACACACACACACGCACATGCACACGCACACACACACACACACACACACACACACACACACACACACACACACACACACACACACATACATACACAAAGGCCATATCACTGGAATGTAAGCACAGCCTCTTAGATTCACCAGTGCCAGCTTCCAGACATTACATGCTCCCATCTCTGGCCCCTACAGGCCAGTGAAAACTCCTCAGGTGTACATGCCACCAAGCAGGTGATGGGCTGGAAGTTTCAAACCCTTTGCTCAGATATTGGCTTCGGGGTGCTTAGTTGTTTGCTAGCTAATTAGGTTTTAATTTGGCAGTGTCTAATATGCTTTCTCTATATATGAATTTGAATCTGACATCGTGGACTTAACGGTGGACTGTATTTTGAGTAGTCCTTCTAAACCCTTAGACTCTTACACTAGCAGTGAGATGTTCCAGTTCTTGAAGTTGGATATGAGGAGCCAGCTATGTCTGCAAACATACACACACTGTACTACCATGGTAATAGCTCCGCACCCACACAGCTGTCACTGAGGTTACCGTCACCGTCTGCGTCTGCGTGTGTCTGGAGGGTTGTTGTGGTCGTACTGCGTATGCGTGTGTCTGGAGGGTTGTTGTGGTCGTACTGTGTCTGCGTGTTTCTGGGGGGTTATTGTGGTCGTACTGTGTCTGCGTGAGTCTGGGGGGTTATTGTGGTCGTACTGTGTCTGCGTGTGTCTGGAGGGTTGTTGTGGTCGTACTGCATCTGTGTGTCTGGAGGGTTGTTGTGGTCGTACTGCATCTGTGTGTCTGGAGGGTTGTTGTGGTCGTACTGCATCTGCGTGTGTCTAGATGGTTGTTGTGGTCGTACTGTGTCTGCGTGTGTCTGGAGGGTTGTTGTGGTCGTACTGTGTCTGCGTGTGTTTGGAGGGTTGTTGTGGTCGTACTGTGTCTGCGTGTGTCTGGAGGGTTGTTGTGGTCGTACTGCATCTGTGTGTCTGGAGGGTTGTTGTGGTCGTACTGTGTCTGCGTGTGTCTGGAGGGTTGTTGTGGTCGTACTGTGTCTGCGTGTGTCTGGAGGGTTGTTGTGGTTGTACTGCATCTGTGTGTCTGGAGGGTTGTTGTGGTCGTACTGCGTCTGCGTGTGTCTAGATGGTTGTTGTGGTCGTACTGTGTCTGCGTGTGTCTGGAGGGTTGTTGTGGTCGTACTGTGTCTGCGTGTGTCTGGAGGGTTGTTGTGGTCGCACTGTGTCTGCCTGTGTCTGGAGGGTTGTTGTGGTCGTACTGTGTCTGCGTGTGTCTGGAGGGTTGTTGTGGTCGTACTGCGTATGCGTGTGTCTGGAGGGTTGTTGTGGTCGTACTGTGTCTGCGTGTGTCTGGAGGGTTGTTGTGGTAGCAGTGTGAACTTAGTGGCCACTTGTGTGCCCAGCATGGTGTGAGGTTCAGCAGGGGTGGGAGAAGGATCACAAAGAGATGAAGATTGTAAATATCAAATGGCATTACTGATAGGTGAGCATGTAGTCTGATAGGTGAGCGTGTAGTCTGATAGGTGAGCATGAAGTCTGATAGGTGAACGTGTGCAGCTGTATCCTGGTTATTCCTGTCTCCTGGTGAATCTCATTTCCTGGTGACCCCTGTCTACTAGTGATTTTTGTCTCCTAGTGACTCCTGTCCCCTTGTGACTCCTGTCCTCTAGTGATTCTTGTCACCTGGTGACTCCTGTCTCCTGGTGACTCCTGTCCCCTTGTGACTCCTGTACTCTAGTGATTCTTGTCTCCTGGTGACTCCTGTCTCCTGGTGACTGTAATTTCCTAAGCACACCCAGGACTCATGGAGGAGGCTTAGCATCTATTTTTAGATGCTAAATGGCAGTTTCTGACTGTGAAAGACCATTCAAGTGCAGCAGTAATGAGCAGAATGATCATGTAGTGTGTCCTGTGCTCTGTGTATACATAGATATTCAGGAGAACTGCTCGATCCAGGAGACAATTACAAAATGAGTGCAAGTACAAACTTGCTAGAAGGATTCAACTAATCAATAATAGTGCAGTATTTTCCTATCACCTTTCACAGTTGATGACCCCTTTCCATGTCCACCTCCTAATCCCAGCCTGAGTCTGTACTGCACATGCTCAGTGGTGCCTCTCACAGCCAGTCAGTTTTCTGCTCCCAGTGTGGCTGTAGTTTCCCGTAGTGCGAATCCCCCTCAGGACACGAGCTACCTGCTTCATTCAGGTCTGCATGCACTGACGTTTTAGACTCAGTAGCTCCTTTAAAATGCCGGAAACCCAAAGAAAAAAGCCAGCCCTGACTTCACAGTGATGAACGTGCCCTTGCTCAGCAACACAGGAGGGGAACGAAAAACGGAAAAAAAAGACGAACTTCACGTCTCCTACAAAATTATGAAAGAGTGTCTAGCAAACTGTAAAGGCTGCAAGAAAGAAATATTTTGCTGACATTATCACAAAAACCTCTCGGAGGCCTCAAGTCCTTTTAAACACAATTAATACAGTTCTTCATCCTGCCATTATAGCCTACCCCGAGGCCTCTGCTGAAGGATGTGAAGATCTTATGAGATTTTTATTGACTAAATTTATAACGGCACATATTTTATCTCCGACCCATGATCCTTCCGGCTTGTTCTGCTTTGTTCAGTCAGTTTAAGCCAGTATCTGTGTCCTACCTTCTCCATGTGCTATAGGTGAGGCCTTCCTGGCTCTCCGGATGTGTTTCCCAGGTGCTGCTTCATCATGCAGTAGTCCAGACTCTTTGAACCCTCTGGACCCCATGGAGGCATGCGTGCATCAGCATTGATGTTTCTTGAAATTTTTATTAATCTCTCTCATTTTATTAATGTATCTATAAGACATTGTCTGCCCTGGAACCATGTGCTCTTAATAATTTTACACCATCTCTAAGCTATCATTCTTATAAATTTTTTTGTCTTCCCTTAACTTTCCTCATTTTTAAGTGCATTACAATATTTTTGCTGCATTTTGGTCAGGTTTTAAACCACACCACAGTACTGAGTCTGCCCTGCTTGGAACGTATATTGATTCTCTATGAGCTGAATACTCTGGAAAGTGTGTCCTTAGAGACCTGAGCTAATTCTTTGGCGCTGTTGTCCATGCTATTTTGCTGGAAGACGGTGTAGGCATTCATGGTACTGCAATGAAGTGGTTTGCACATATTTGGAAAGCAGGACCCGTCATTCCTCCACAGCATCATATGTGGAGTACCTCAGGGCTCTATCATGGGACCTATCCTACTCTCCCTATACATGTTCCCACTTGGGTGTATCTTCCAGAGGTACAAAATATCACAATACTGTTATGGAGATGATGCACTGATGTATTTCTACTAAAGTCTGGAGAGAATGACTGTCCGCACCTCATCTCTGGCTGCTGATGAGATGCAAAGTGCTGTATGTCAAAGATGTTTCTCCGGCATAACCAAGACAGATTTGGTATTCCTGTTTCTGTCAGAGATACAGCATGCAGTCTGGGACAATTATCAGCTAATGTAAAGCACCAGACCAAAGACATTTTATTTTAATTTTAAATATAAAATAAAGTAACAAACACAGTTGTGAGAGCTTCTTTCATCTCAGGATTATCACAAAACTGAAACACATCTTGTCTTTTAAGGACCTGCTCATGCCCTTATGCTGCACTAATTCTGTGTTCCTACCTGGCAGCACCTGAGCCACATTTCATCACCTCTAATCACACATCATTACACATCATCACACATCATCACCTCTAATCACACATCATTACACATCATCACACATCATCACCTCTAATCACACATCATTACACATCATCACCTCTAATCACACATCATTACACATCATCACACATCATCACCTCTAATCACACATCATTACACATCATCACCTCTAATCACACATCATTACACATCATCACACATCATCACCTCTAATCACACATCATCACACATCATGACCTCTCATCACACATCACCTCTCATCACAAGTCATCACCTCTAATCACACATCATCACAAACCATCACTTCTCATCACAAATCATCACCTCTAATCACACACCATCAAAAACATCACCTCTAATCACATATCATCACAATCACCTCTAATCAGATATCATCACAATCACCTCTAATCACACATTATCAAAAACATCACCTCTAATCACATATCATCACAATCACCTCTAATCACACATTATCAAAAACATCACCTCTAATCACATATCATCACAATCACCTCTAATCACACATCATCACAATCACCTCTAATCACACATCATCACCTGTCATAGCATGCGCATGCTAACACATCATCACCTCACATCCTCCAGCCAATTCTTGAAAATCCCTTCTCCTAATTTTTCCTCACACTCACTTTTACACACAGACACTTTCCTATCCGTTCATCCTGTCTCCCTGTGTCTCCTCAACAGTATACACACCTGGCCCATGTGTATATTACCAATGTATCAATGTCTCACATCCACCACACTCTCCCACATCCACCTCCCAGGCCTGCATGCCTTCCTAAACTCTGTTAACCCACACCTCTCTGCCAGGGTCCGTGTGACTCTGCCAGGGTCCATATGACTGTCTCCAAGGTCTGTCCATGTCCATGTGACCAGCATGGTGTGAGGTTCAGAACAGCAGGGGTGGGAGAAGCAGCACAAAGAGATGAAGATTGTAAACATCAAATGACATTACTGATAGGTGAGCATGTAGTCTGATAGGTGAACGTGTAGTCTGAGAGGTGAGCGTGTAGTCTGATAGGTGAGTGTGTAGTCCGATAGGTGAGTATGAAGTCTGATAGGTGAACGTGTTGTCTGATGGAAGATTAAAGTGTCTTTGATACCTACCAAATAGGGCTGAACGATTAATTGCATTTGCGATAATTTCGCGATTTTTTAAAACGCGATTGTCTAATCGCACAGGCTGCGATTTAAACTGGTCACGTGACTTGGGAGCGAGCCGAGGACGAACGGAGCAAACCCGAGCAGGAGGCAGGGAGGTGGAGAAGTGAAGTTAACACAGCGCACTTTAACTTGTTGCACAA
>NC_135220.1:4822223-4842223 GCF_052324685.1 Brachyhypopomus gauderio | reverse complement strand
AACTAATCAAGCTATTGAACATATTAAAAAACAGATCTGACCAAGTAGATCATAACATTACAACGAAAAATTAATTATGATTAAACTACTTTATATTTTCTTTCCATTTTATTAGAAATACCACCTTGACCTACACACTGCCGTTTGGTAGAAACACCTTCTCCACCTAAATGCTGCCTCTTTAGCCCTTCTCCACTACCTCCTGATTAGAAACACCTTTCAGACTCGTAGGTGGATTTTATAATTAAGTGCATAATTACAGTGTGTCATCCATCTGTTTCCCAGCAGCATCTGTCATTCGCCTCCACCCAGTTCATCACTGACCTCTCTGACCACAGGACCACCGAGCACCAGATATTATTTGGATGGCGGACCGCTCTCAGCACAGCAGTGATGGGGTTTTTTTTTTGTTTTTTTTTACACGTCAGTGTCCATGCTGGGTTAAGAATGGTCCTCCACCCGAAAAATGCCCCAGCAGTCGTGGTCCTGTGGTCAGAAACTGACTGTTGATGAGTAACTGGAGGATAGTTCACACTAAGTATGCATGGGATAGCAGATGGTGTACAGACTCTATCTGCACACCTCTGAGATGCCTCTAATAAACAAATGTTCTAATAAGGTGGGAGGTGAGCATTTAATCTGCAGAGCAAAATCATGTGGTAAGTAAACTCGCACTCCTACATGTCTATAGTGGTTGAGTGTCTGATCCTTCAGTATTGTATATACCTAATTATAAACAAAAAATAAGGTCAAAGTTTAATTTGTAAATCAGAAGAAACTAATTGATCCAATAACTTCTGAAACAAATGGATAGAAATAAACAAAAAGTGTCCTAATGATTTAACTGTTGAGTTAACAACAGCCCTAGAGCATTGCTGACTAAACGATGTGACAGAGGACCGCAGACAGTGTAGGCGTGGCCTGTCCAGGGCCCGGGGCCAGAGCGCTGGAGTGTGTCTGAACAAGGGGCCGAGCTGTTCACCCACTGTCTCCTGGGAGGGATGGAGTCACAGCCACACCCCCAGCCCACAACACTGGAGCGGAGCAGAGACAGTGATGAACTCGGGGTGGGGGGATGAGGTGATGTGGCCCTCACAGCTGACACAGCCGTATAGAGACAGCCAATCAGGGAGGACATCTCCCTCTATATCTATATATCCCTATATATACATCATATATATAATAACTTTGTTAATGACCTTGTTCTATTCTTACAGTCACATTTGCTATTTGCTTTGGCAGTAATGTAATCTGTAATAGCCATTAAAGCGTTGTTGAACTGAAGTAAATACAGAGGGTAAATAGTGAGGAGAGAGAGAGGGAGGGAGAAAGAAGAAAGAGGGAGATAGGGAGATAGAGGGAGGGTGGGAGAGACAGAGGGGCAGTGAAGGGTGTAGGTTGAGGGGAGCTTTGTTTGAGCAGGGCTCCCTCTGTAGTGAAGGTCTTCACAGTATCAGGAGTGGGGCTCTGTAGAGGAGTGGGTCTCTGTAGAGGAGTGGGGCTCTGTGGAGGAGTGGGTCTCTGTAGAAGAGTGGGTCTCTGTAGAAGAGTGGGTCTCTGTAGAGGAGTGGGTCTCTGTGGAGGAGTGGGTCTCTGTAGAGGAGTGGGTCTCTGTAGAGGAGTGGGTCTCTGTAGAGGAGTGGGTCTCTGTGGAGGAGTGGGTCTCTGTAGAAGAGTGGGTCTCTGTGGAGGAGTGGGTCTCTGTAGAGGAGTGGGTCTCTGTGGAGGAGTGGGTCTCTGTAGAGGAGTGGGTCTCTGTAGAGGAGTGGGTCTCTGTAGAGGAGTGCATCTCTGTGTTTCACTAGTGCTCAAACCCTCAGTTACGTGAATATAGGTATGCTCTTAGAGATATGTCAGATCACCATCCCTGACCAACACTGTCTCTAACCAACACCATCTCCTCACCAACTCCATTGCTCTCCATCACCATTGCTGACCAACACCATCTTTCTGACCACACCATCCCCTCATCATCCTCTCATTTACTTGTCTTTTTATTTTACAGGCAATAACAAGTAACTACACGGAGGACAAGAGCACCGGGTCACTTCCTGGGTCACCTGTGGTTATCAGGTTCCCAGGGCAACAGAACTCCATTGGGCTACGGCGCCAGAAGCGGGACTGGGTCATCCCACCAATCAATGTGCCCGAAAATTCACGTGGGCCCTTCCCCCAGATGCTCGTCAGCGTAAGTTAACTCCTCCCATTCCGTTTACTGTCTGGAGACACCAGTTTGGATTCGCAGTTGGGACAACCATGTGGAATAATTTATTTTTTTATTTATTATATTTTTTGTGTGATTGAATCGGTGTTTTAGATCATTATTGAAATCCAGAGTTCAACATGGGTTGGGTGCATACACACACACACACACAGGCACACACACTGTCTTAGGGCTCTGTTTTTTAACTCATCCCTATTATCTCACAGGTTTCCTGATTAACACATTTGATTCCCTTGTTCTTCTGACCTTGAGAGTGAGAGTTCACTCTAGCACTAGAGTGCTGCCACCTCAGGGAACACACTGAACACCGCCGAACTGGCAGACACTGCCTTTATTCTAGTTGGGTCAGACAGCAGTGCACATCCTGCTAATTCAGCATCCACTTGCATTAGTGATTTGGCAACAGCACAGATACAGCTGGTGGGACTGAAACCTGAAGAGACCATGAATAGGTGAGAGTGACTGTTCGGTAGGTGAGAGTGACTGTTCCATAGTTCAGAGAACGACTGATCAGTATGTGAGGAAGTGGCTGTTCAATAGTCAATAGAACAGCTGTTCGGTAGGCGAGAGCGAGTGACTGTTCGGTAGGCGAGAGTGACTGTTTGATGGGTGAGAGTGACTGTTCGGTAGGTGAGAGCGACTGTTTGGTAGGCGAGAGTGACTGATGGGTGAGAGTGACTGTTTGATGGGTGAGAGTGGCTGTTCGGGAGATGAGAGTGACTCTTGGGTAAGTGAGAGTGGTTCTCTAGTGTGTCTGAGCGTTTGTATGACCTCATGTCCTAATGTCTCCCACCACACACCATTACACGTCACTGGCCCAACACTGTAAGTGTTGTTTTGCTTTTAAAAGTGCTTGGAACCAGAATGACGAAAGTGGACGGATTGCTGCATTTAGGTCCACTGCTCTTCAAATTCACATCCCCTTGGAGAGGTGGAGTCCAGGAGCCAGCACTCCACCCAACATCAGCGCTCAGACCCAACGGGCTCAGGACGCGTTTGTATCAGTGTTCAACAATACCAGAAGTGTCAGTGCTATGGCTGAAGAATATTTATATTATTTCTTTTAATAGAAAATAATTTGTTTAGTTGCACAAAATATCAGTTGTGCCACATTTATTATCTTGGCATTATGTGACATAAAACAAAACAAAAATGTTTTTTATTTCTGTCATTAGGAAAATTTGCTTTGTTTTGTTGATTAAAACAAGCAGGTTGTTACTTGTATTATTACTGAATAAATGACGTTGTGAAGGCCGTAGAGGAAACACAATACTGTTTCAAAATGTAGCAGGGACAAAATCCACCTTTTCTGGAAGACACGAGACACGTCCCTGTGGTGATGTGGGGGGGACACGTCCCTGCGGTGATATGTTGGGGACACGTCCCTGTGGTGATGTGGGGGGGACACGTCCCTGCGGTGATGTGGGGGGGACACGTCCCTGTGGTGATATGGTGGGGACACGTCCCTGCGGTGATGTGGGGGGACACGTCCCTGCGGTGATGTGGGGGGGAGGGATACGTTCCCAGTGTGAATGAAGACTATGGTTTTACAGTCTGCAGTGCGTCTCTGTTGGAGTGTGGACACCCAAGTGTCTCAGATTACAAATTACATTTCAGGAACAACAATGACAACAAAGAAATTCTGCTGGGTTGGCAAAGCATGTAGAATAAGACGCTGCGAGAGATGTGTCTGGTGAAGACTCGTTTGTGAAAACACCATTTAGGAAAAAAACTGCATGAAAAAATAAAGACCCATGTAAACTACTGCGATGAGGTGAGTCATCACTGCTCAGCTGGAGTGTAAAAGTCTCGAAACATCTCAGTTCCTGCTCCACTCTGACTTTTTACTCTATGAGATGCTTTTTTTCCCTTTTGGTCAAATATCAGATTACTTTTCTCCTGGTTCCTTTCCCCTTTTAGGTAAATTTAGTGGATGAAGCACTTTCTGTCTGTCACTGCTCTCTCTCTCAGCTCTGGATATCTCCTGTCCCTCAGGACCACTGGACGAGAAAGCTTCCTGCCTTTGATGTGGAGCAAGTGAGCACAAGAGAGAGAAAGGGAGAGAGAGGAGTGATTTTAAAAGATCTGTCAGGCTTCCGGGGTCCTTGTTAGAACCCAGTATATGTTCTTGAGAGAAAAAGCTCTCTGGTGTCCAAGGTCAGTCAGAAACCTCTGAAAGGGCCAAAAGTGGAGCAAAAAGAGAGAAAGAAAGATAGAGGGATAGAGTTAAAGAGAAATCAAAAGCGGTGTGTGGAAGGCTAGTTCACAGCAAGCACAAACCCACTCTGGTGCAGTAAACAGGGCCTGCCGGAGCCCCAGACCTGTATCTCACGGCCCAGGCCTCCTCTGCCTCTAATAATGCCTGTAGGGCAACACTGAGCAGGCTTGCCACCCACCACCATGCAGGCGTTTTAACAAGACCCTGCCTCCAAGCCCTGTCCTCCAGGTTAGTCCAGCAAGTGCTTCTCTGCTGAGCTGGAGATGCTGTGGGGATTATCTGAAAGGCCACAGTGGGAGATGTAATGAGTTTATGTTCAGTGGGCTTTGCTTGTAGGAGACCGCACTGCTGCTCCCTGACTTCATCTAGTCCGCAGCGTCCTGTGCAGGTGTCCTGATGGGCTTAGGTGGGATCTGAGTGGCCGATCGAGCAGGTTTTGGTCCGATGTGTGTGGTAGAATGTCCGGGTCAGATGGAACTTACCCAGATCTTTTGAAATGCATCCTGTTACCAGCTGGATCCCCAATTTGCTTTTTCTTCTATGTATTTATTTATTTTTTGATGGGTTTTCAAAGTCTGAAGCAAATTTCCATCTCAGGAATGCAGTGGGGACTGAGTGTGTCAGCACAGATGATCTAGTGGTGTGAGAGGGCAAACAGGAGGAACTGAAGCCTGACCCTGTAGCTTCTGTAAGATCAGACGCCTCCTTTTGTCCAACTGTAGAAGTTCCCTTCCTACTGCAGCACTGCAGCATATCTGCTACTGGGCTTTACAGTCAGCCACTGCCAAAACAGTTCAGGGCTTACTGAAGCTAAACATGGAACGTGTGCTACTCCGGTACACATTAGCATGCTACTGTGGCTTTATTTCTGTCTCTCTGTGAGGCTGCAAGAAGCTCACGGTGTAGTGTTTACACTTCACAACATACATACAAACTCTGCAACTCCTCTACTCCCTCCATTCAGCCGACCAACAGACAGTAACCCAGATGTCAGAAAGAAAGAGACGGGGAGTGCACCAGCGAAAGGAAGAGAGGACAGAGAGAGGGAGAGAGATAGAGGGAGAGAGAGAGAGTACACCAGTTAAAGGACCTGTCAACAGAAGAGAGGAGAGAGGGAGGGAGAGGGAGAAATAGAGGTAGAGGGAGAACACCAGTTAAAGGAAGAGATGAAGGAGAGAGAGTGTGTATACCAGCTAAAGGAAGAGAGGAGAGAGAGTGAGAGAGAACACCAGCTAAAGGACCTGTCAACAGAAGACAGGAGAAAGGGAAGGTGAAGGAGAAATAGAGGGAGAGGGGGGAGAGAGAGATGGAGAAAGCGAGGGAGAGAGAGAGGTAGAGCAGTAGAGAAACAAAGAAGAAGAGATAAGGGTATACCATAACTCCCTGACTCATAGCAAGGTTGTTGGGATCTGTCGGGATCTGTCTGCCTTGCCTAATGACCGATGAAGCCAGTCTGTAGTGTACTAGGCTATTCGATCATCATGAGTGACAGGACTCTGTTAGAGAAGAAAGCCATTTTGTTGGGAGAGGGGTTGAAAATGTGAGATGTACAAAACATCACTGATGGAATTTTTCCTGCATTAAACATTCAGTACACGTCATATGAATTTGTTGGTCTTTTCTTTAGGTAAATAAGTAGTGAAGTGTTTTTGAAACACTCATCAACCTGCATATTACTCTTAAAAGCATATACACTATTCATAAAGATAAAAAGGCACATATCTGGCAACCCAGCATTCAGAACAGGCCCGGCAGGTTATTATCATGAGTAGGGCATCATTATGTACTGTGTGAATAGGAAATCATTACACAGGGTTTGAAAATCCTGATGTGATATTTACCTTATCATGTTTCAGTGCAACATCTTTAAAGTGTCATTTTTTAGTTTAGATAATTCAGTGAATGATTTGAATAGAACATGAAATGTCTGATAATGACATTGGTATGTAATGCTTCTTACATGTTTAATTACAGGTTCATTACACCCACAACTACAGTGGAATGTGTAGCACGTTGTGCATGTACATGGTAGCCTACAGATTGCAGTCCATTCTGTTCAATTCTAAACAGCTCACACAGAAACTCTTGATGTCCTTTATATAAATACAAAGTATCAATACAGTACATGTACAGTAATTACTCAGAAGGTTCTACATGTCCTAATGTGTAAGTGTAAAGTAATATAAATAGGACCACAGTGATTGAAACTCATTATTAGAGTTGGATTTCAGCATGTAGCATTTGAATATGACAGTACTGTAGTTGTGGGGTCTGAGGGCCATGCTGAGTGCCCCGTGTAAGTTTTACTGCTCCACAGGTGAGTTTGTCTTTAGCTGTCTTCTCCGGCCAAACAATGAGCAATAGCACACAGGCGCTATTGACTTTTTTTTTCTTCAAAGGCTTTTCTAAGTGTCCATTGATCTCCACACTTTTCCAGTGATGGAGAGTCATTGATTTCTCTCTCTCTCTCTCTCTCTCTCTCTCTCTCTCTCTCTCTCTCTCTCTCTCTCTCTCTGTCTGTGTGTCACTCTCTCTCTTTGTCTTTCTGTCATTCTCTCTCTACGGCAAATCAAGCCTTAATGTTAATTCTAACCCCAGCTAAAGTCTGCCGAGAAGCTCATAAACACTCCTAGAAATGGTATATTTCTGAAAGGCAGCAGGCTGCAGCGTGAGGTGTCCATGACTAACAGGTTTCCCGCCATTGAGTGTTGATAATGGGACTTAATATTTCGACATTCATAAGACACTTGCGTGCTGGAAGAATCTGACTG
This sequence comes from Brachyhypopomus gauderio, assembly GCF_052324685.1. NCBI lineage: Eukaryota > Metazoa > Chordata > Actinopteri > Gymnotiformes > Hypopomidae > Brachyhypopomus > Brachyhypopomus gauderio. Next base: position 4,835,010 of record NC_135220.1, on the reverse strand, counting down.
TTTTGCAGACACACTGCGCGCTTTGTGTGCAGCGTCTGTGTGCTGAGGCGTTTTCGTTGTCATTGTTGTGATTGTATCCGTCCCTGTCCTCTGCGACTCTACGACTCGGCCCTGTTAGCCGTGTTGCTAAGACGCACGTGTTCCGCGGTGGTGCTGACGACACGACGGCAGCCTTTGATGGAAATGAATCACAAACGGCACGCAAGAGAGCGAACGTGCGAACGGTGTTGTATGTGGCCATAATTACATTTAAACTCAATTGAAATGGATTAAACACCACTCCTCTCCCGAGGTTTGGCCAGATACTATCTTGTGTCCTTTATTAAAAAGATGTAGCTCCGTCCTCTCGTACACGCCATCACCGAGGCACCGTTGCCCCCGCTGCCTCCGGCCATGTGAAAGTGCCGGCGTTGATACTTCATGTGTAATTTTCAAAAGCTGCTATCGATTTTGCAAGGGTGAACATTTTGATTCCAGCATTCATTCTCTCACTAGCTTTCTATCTCTCCCTGGGGTCCACTCAGGAAGCATTAGAGAGGTTGTCCGAGGACGTCTCGCGAGCCGCGCTGACTCTGGATTTCTTTAGATGGTTAGCACACTTTTTAACAAGAGGTGTTAAAGTCCGTTTCTCCGGTTAATGTGGGCATACTCCAATGGAGAATATCTGTAATGAAATAAACATGTCTCTTGAGAATTCTGCTCAATTTTGAAAGCAGTTGATGTAGAACGTTTTCAGTGGAGTGTTAAATATTTTAGTGCCATTTTTATGATTCACCCCAAGCACCCAGGACATATAGGCTCCGCCCCCAAACTGCCCCAAGGATCTTGATTACAGTGCAAGACTTTTACCTCAGAGGTTTAGTTGACGTTTCCTCTGTGGATCTGTGTACTAACAGTTGTCTGTTTACCACACCTGTCAACAGCAGTCAGCACCGTCAGGACCGCTGGGTTCTCCTCTGTGCCGACTTTATGGTTCTACCCTCCTAGCCCTGTCTCACTCTCAGTTTTTACACATTTTGACGTTTTGCAGCTAGAAACTGAAGAGCATGTTTTTAATGGTAATGGTGCCTGATATATGGTCAGCATGTTATGGTAAAATCAAGGGGACTCCAGCGTGTCGTGGTGGGTGAGACGCCTCTTTGGGAGTGATGTCATACGCCAGCTCAGGGCGATGGGACAAACGATGACGGGCCTCTATGTGGGTCTTCTGGGCTTGTCTGTATTGGCTGGAATAGATCACTGTTAAAAGCATTTACTAATTTACTAAGCATTTACTGCCTTTCTACCTGTGACCTCAGCTTACACAGAGGAATGTTTCACTGGGTTTACACAGAATGTGTTCAGTCTGTGTCTGTGAGTCACAGGACTCTTAGTTTATCTCTCTCAGTGGATCAGACGCAGACGGGCAATCCAGGCTTTAGATGGTGCAGGAGGTCTTAAAGATCTCCATTCGAGACATTAAATGACGTTAAACATTAGTGTTTTCTAAAGTGGAATGTAAAAAGCTGGTGAGTTCAGCTAGAACAGTGTGTAATCAGTGAAACGCAGGCAGACGTGCTGTTCTGGAGATCAAACGTAGCTCCCAGGTGTGTAGTTCCACAGTACAGCCCACACTGCTTTGCAATCTCCGCAACACCTGATCTAGCATTTTAGCTAAAGGTCAACACCTTCATGACCTAGGTCCGCTGATTCAAATGCAGAGGTGCAGAGGTCAAAGAAACCGAGACCGCTGGAGACCACTGCTCAGCAAAACTGATGCAAAATTATTACAGTGATTGCAGCTGTGATATGAAGTGGTGCTACTCTGTGCTGTGATGTGATCTGTGTTGTGATGTGATCAGTGCTGTGATCTGTGCTGTGCTATGATCTGTGCTGTGATGTGATCAGTGCTGTGCTGTGATCTGTGCTGTGCTGTGATCTGTGCTGTGATGTGATCTGTGCTGTAATGTGATCAGCGCTGTGATCTGTGCTGTGCTGTGATCAGTGCTGTGATCTGTGTTATGCTGTGATCTGTGCTGTGATCAGTGATGTGATCTGTGCTGTGATCTGTGCTGTGATGTGATGTGATCTATGCTGTGATGTGATCTGTGCAGTGATCAGTGCTGTGATCTGTGTTATGCTGTGATCTGTGCTGTGATCTGTGATCTGATCTGTGCTGTGATATGTGCTGTGCTGTGATCTGTTCAGTATTGAATTGTGTTTAGACTGATAGATTACTTCTAGCTTTCCTCCACCATCCCACCACTGAGTTACACGCTGAGTTACACACTGAGTTACACACTGACTCCTGGATGGCATCAATGGGCGGATTAATGTTTCTTCAGCGCATTCGGGGGTGTAACAGCAGTGTGCATATCACCGCACCACTTATCACCTTCTCCCCAGTGGTGGCTGGTCCGAGAACCATGGGCCATGGTCTGTTCAGCTTAACACACTCCTTCATACACTTTTGTGTGTGTGCCTCCTCGGTGCCACAGATTACTGAAATCGGCTTTCCTGCGGAGCGCTGAACCAAGCTGCTGTGTGAAGAGCCGGGTGGCGCTCTCTGTCCAGGAGGACTCGTTACGTCCCTGCTGTGTGAAGAGCCGGTTGGCGCTCTCTGTCCAGGAGGACTCGTTACGTCCCTGCTGTGACAGACCTGGACTGTTCACTCAGCACACCCCTCAACTCGGAGGTTCAGGTCTCCAGGTTGGTGAGCGACCATGGAGAAATCAGCTGTGGTTCCCGTAGCCATTACACCACGGACAGCGCATACGGCTAACAGACATGAAAACAAAGAGCCTGGTGGGAGGGGGGGGGGGGGGGGGGGGGGTCAGGGAGAGAAAGAACGAGAGGGGATGAAAGAAAGGAAGAGAGGGATAGGAAAGGCAATTATAGGGAGGGGGAGAAAGAGAAAAGGAGGGGGTAAGATGGAGGAAAAGGAGAAAGGGAGAGATGGTGAGGAAGATGGAAAGAAAGAAAGGGAGAGAGAAGGGGTAGAGAAAGATGTAGAGGGAGAGAGAGAGGGAGGTGTAGATGGAGAGAGAGAAGGTGGTGGGTATAGAGGGAGAGGGGGAAGAGGGAGGGAGGTATAGAGGGAGAGGGGGAGTGAGGTGTAGAGGGAGAAGGGGAGGGAGGTGTAGAGGGAGAAGGGGAGGGAGGTTATAGAGGTGTATAGGGAGAGAGAGAGGGTGGTGGGTATAGAGGGAGGGGGAAGGAGGTATAGAGGGAGAAGGGGAGGGAGGTGTAGAGGGAGGGAGGTGTAGAGGGAGAGGGGGAGGAGGTATAGAGGGAGGGAGCTGTAGAGGGAGAGGGGGAGGAGGTGTAGGCGTCGGGTGGTGTGATGCACTAGCCCATGCTGCTCTCTTATGATGGATTAAAACCCGGACTGCCACTGTGTTTACTGATGATAGACTTCCATGAGCCTCTGGATCCATCTCCCCTCCCACTGGGCCTAATGAAGCTCTTTGGCGTCTGTCTCTTTTGCCTGTGCCAAAATAGCCACGCTGGAAATCTGCGGTTTCACCCTCTCCAGCGTCCGCCGTGCGACATGTGTTCAAACAAGAGCTGTGACGAGGAGACAGAGCGAAGGAATTATGCCTAGAAATAAAATGACAAAACAAAAGGAATTTGGGGGGTTTCGCTTCGTTTCTCACAATCACATTGTGTCCTTGTTTGCTTTTATTCAGTTTGTTTATTTGTTTTTTCATTTTACTCCTTCAATCTCTTGTCTGAACAATGTGGAAACATAAGACAGTCAGAGTTGACTTTAAAAGCCAGCCACACAGAAAGCCACAGTGGTGACAAATCCTGAGAGCCAGGAATGTTTATGGCTTTTCCTGCTATTGTCTTCAGCCACTGGGAAACCACCAAACTTTCCATGGAATGCTTCAGTGTGCTGAGCTTTGGCTACACAAGGATTAATCTGTTTTCCTTCTAACATACTTGGATTGTGAGATGACAGGAGATTGTTTTATATGGAGTAGGCAGTGTATAATTCATAGACTGCTGCATGAATACATGAGTCAGGGATCCTTCAGGCTAGTGTTTGGCAGTCAGCACCCTGTTCACTCAGGAAGACCCAGAAGCCCAGTGAGTAAATCCAGCCATCCTGAGCTCAAAGAGCTGCCTGATATTACCTAGGGCCACTACTGAATCTCTACTGTACCATCCCATTGTTCTCTCTCTCTCTCTTTCTTTCTCTTTCTCTCTCTCTCTCTTTCTCTCTTTCTTTCTCTTTCTCTCTCTCTCTCTCTCTCTCTCTCTCTCTCTCTCTCTTCTCTCTCTCTCTCTCTCTCTCTCTCTCTCTCTCTCTTTCTCTCTTTCTTTCTCTTTCTCTCTCTCTCTACTTTTCTTTTATTTTGGGGGTGGAGAAGAGAGATGAAGGAACTGGGTTGTCTTGAGAACATCCCTTCAGGTGCTCACAGCCCAGACCTGCTGCCCATCACACCTGCTGGGTTTCTCCCCCATCTTTTCTTTCCCACTTTGACCTCGTTCATGTTTACGCTAATATTAGGTACTAGGACAAGTTTTAGATTGGAAAGTCAGGTTGTTATGATGGTCTGATCTGTTCATGCTTATGCTAATATCAAGTGTGTCTGAGGCTCCCTGGCATTGTTGTGTGTTTGATGCTCATGGTAGGGTTTTGTGTTTGATGCCCCCCAGCAGGGTTGTTTGATACCCCAGCAGGGTTGTGTGTTTGATGCCCCCATCAGGGTTGTGTGTTTGTTGCCCCTAGCAGGGTTGTGTGTTTGATGCCCCCATCAGGGTTGTATGTTTGGAACTCTGTGTTATGGTGCCATGGTAGTCTGTGTTTGTTTTATTAGAATAATGATGACAGTATGTGTGTGTGCATGTATGTGCATGTAGGTGCATGTGCATGTGTGTTTGTGTGTGTCTGTTCATGTTTGTGGACATATATGTTTTAAAGCAATGAATCATTCATACATGTCTTGTCACTCTTGAGATTCTTGGAACAAGGAAATGACCCTACTGAAACAAAGACTAAATAAAACAAAGACAAAATCTCCTTTGTATTCTTATATATTCCAGTTTTTTGCATACATATCAAATACATCTCATATATGTATACATATATAATACATCTATATATGTATACATGTATAATACATCTCATATATGTATACATATATAATACATCTCATATATGTATAATACATCTCATATATGTATACATATATAATACATCTCATATGTATACATGTATAATACATCTCATATCCATCCATCCATTATCTGAACTGCTTAATCCCGCTAGTCGGGGTCACGGGGGGGCTGGAGCCAATCCCAGCAACTCCAGGCGAAGGCAGGGTACACCATGGGCAGGTCGCATGGCCAACACGCATGCACACCTATGGGCAATTTAGAGTGACCAACCAACCTAACGCGCATGTTTTTGGACCGTGGGAGGATTCCAGACAGGCCATGACTGCGATGCCCTTGAGCAAGGCACCTAACCCCAACTGCTCCCCGGGCGCCGGGCTAGGGCTGCCCACCGCTCTGGGCACGTGTGATCCACAGCCCCCTAGTGATCACTAGTGTGTGTGTGTGTGTGTGTGTGTGTGTGTGTGTGTGTGTGTGTGTGTGTGTGTGTTCTGACTGCACAGATGGGTTAGAAGCGGAGGAAAATTTTCGATTGGGGTGTAAAAATCACAATTGACAAAATATGGCACATTTCATTTCATGTATAATACATCTCATATATGTATACATATATAATACATCTCATATATGTATACATGTATAATACATCTCATGTATGTATACATGTATAATACATCTCATATATGTATACATGTATAATATATCTCATATATGTATACATGTATAATATATCTCATATATGTATACATGTATAATATATCTCATATATGTATACATGTAAAATATATCTCATATATGTATACATGTATAATACATCTCATATATGTATACTTGTATAATACATCTCATATATGTATACATGTATAATATAACTCATATATGTATACATGTATAATACATCTCATGTATGTATACATGTATAATACATCTCATATATGTATACATGTATAATACATCTCATATATGTATACATGTATAATACATCTCATGTATGTATACATGTATAATACATCTCATGTATGTATACATGTATAATACATCTCATGTATGTATACATGTATAATACATCTCATATATGTATACATGTATAATACATCTCATATATGTATACATGTATAATAGATCTCATATATGTATACATGTATAATACATCTCATATATGTATACATGTATAATACATCTCATATATGTATACATGTATAATACATCTCATATATGTATACATGTATAATACATCTCATATATGTATATATAATTCTGCTTCCCCTCTCAGCATAATTGTAATTGGTGTCTGTGTCACCTGTGCAGCATCTGACATCAAGGAGTCCACCAGCATCTGGACTTTGCTTCTCTACGCCAAAGCCACTTCCTCACTCCCTCACACCTTCACTCCCTCACATCCTCACACCTTCACTCTCACTCCCTCACACCTTCACTCCCTCACATCCTCACACCTTCACTCTCTCACATCCTCACACCTTCACTCTCTCACTCCCTCACACCTTCACTCCCTCACATCCTCACACCTTCACTCTCTCACTCCCTCACACCTTCACTCCCTCACATCCTCACACCTTCACTCTCTCACTCCCTCACACCTTCACTCCCTCACATCCTCACACCTTCACTCTCTCACTCCCTCACACCTTCACTCCCTCACATCCTCACACCTTCACTCTCTCACATCCTCACACCTTCACTCTCTCACTCCCTCACACCTTCACTCCCTCACATCCTCACACCTTCACTCTCTCACTCCCTCACACCTTCACTCCCTCACATCCTCACACCTTCACTCTCTCACTCCCTCACACCTTCACTCCCTCACATCCTCACACCTTCACTCTCTCACTCCCTCACACCTTCACTCCCTCACATCCTCACACCTTCACTCTCTCACTCCCTCACACCTTCACTCCCTCTCACTCTTACTCCCTCACACTCTCTCTCACTCCCTCACACCCTCACTCGTTCACTCCCTCACACACTCTCTCCTTCACACTCTCAGTCCCTCTCTCCGATATTGGTGTTATCAGTCTTATTTAGTCTTTTTAGTGGTTAATAAAGTGCATCTATCTATGTGTCTCTCTGCTTATCCAGCACTCTGTCTGTTTGTCTGTCTGTGTAACAAACTATTTAACTAGCTCACTATCTTAATGACAAATGAGTAAGTCACACATGGCCTAAATGCTGCTGGGTCTGTAGCAGACGCTAGTGTCAGGGCAGGATAAGACCATTTAAGTGTAAAGAACTCTATAGGCACTTACAAGTGGTCCTCTGTGTTCTTTCTAGGGAGCACTTTAGCCAAGCCGAGACAGGTGCGAATGAGGCTGTAATTCAGGCTCACGGAGGGAGCCGGTCTGGATGGATGAGGGGTGGAAGCGGGCCACTTTGAAGTGGACACCACCAACACTGCTAACAGTAATCACACCCTCCCAGCTGGCTCTGGTACAGTGCAGCTCTGGACCATAACTCAAATCAGTCCGTGGAGATCTGTGTGTGTACTAAGGGAGTAACTGCCCTGTACTCTACATAAAGCTCTAGAGGTCAGAACTGCAGTAAAGCATGCAAGGTTTCAGCCTTCTGAAGAACTGTCTGAGATGCCCTCTTTCTGTGGAAAATGTGTATACGTCACTACAGTTTTCATTACCTCTACATATCTTACCTAAGTACACTGCAGTCACTGATGATGATTCTGATCACACCATGCAGGACCCCAGACATAGGCTGTGCAAAGATGCCACATAACAGCTGGGTGCAGTATGCTAGGGGATCTAGATGGATCACCATAACCATGTGGCTGGTGTAGTATACAGAGATACAGTATACAGAGATACAGTACACAGAGATACAGTATACACAAACATAGTATGCAGTAACATCTGTGCTGAGTATGGGCTGACCAAGTGAGACACACCTCTGAAGGGGGTGGAGAATGACCGAGTGGGACACACCCCTGAAGGTGGTGGAGAATGACAGAGTGGGACACGCCTCTGAAGGGGGTGGAGAATGACTGAGTGGGACACGCCTCTGAAGGGGGTGGAGAATGACCGAGTGGGACACACCTCTGAAGGTGGTGGAGAATGACCGAGTGGGACACGCCCCTGAAGGGGGTGGAGAATGACCAAGTCGGACACACCTCTGAAGGTGGTGGAGAATGACCGAGTGGGACACGCCCCTGAAGGGGGTGGAGAATGACCGAGTGGGACACACCCCTGAAGGGGGTGGAGAATGGTGGAGATAAGATCCTGAAGGCCTTCCAGATACAGACTAATTTTAATGAGTAACCAACTGGACATAGTGATGGAGAAGATGGTGGTAGAGATATCTATCCCAAGAGACAACAACATCAGGACCAAGGAACACAAAAAGCTCGAGAAGAATCCTGAGCTGAGAAAGACCATGAAAATATGTGGAAGGTGAAGGCATTTGTGATTTCCATAGTAATCCAAGCACAAGGAGAGATATGACCTCCAGCAGGTCTTAGGAACAACATCTGAGATCTCCATACAGCCCAGGATTTCAGATGTCAGACCTTGAAGCTCTCTCTCTCCTCTCTCTCTCTCTCTCTCTGTATATATATATATATATATATATATATATATATATATATATATATATATATATATATATATATATTTTTTTTTTTTTTTTTTAAAGACAAATCAATGTGTGACTGGACAGTTTTTGGACAATGTGCTACTTAATACTTGGCATTACATTCATATGGAGTCTTGGTTCTCATCCACTTTTACTGTGAAATACTGTGAAATTTCCCGTGTCATGTGTTCAACCGTTGGTACGGATCAGCAGTAATCTGCGGCCTCTTTCCATTTGACAGATGGACAGACAGACAGATAGACAGACACATTGGTAAATGTACAAAGCTCTTAGCCAACAGACGCATTAGTAACCCTAAATATGTCTGCAGCAAGAGAGAACCTCACGTTATGAACAGTCTATATGTATAAAGCAAATACATTTCTGCTTTACCCAAAACAATGAACCTGATGGATGAGGAGCTCCTGGTCTTCTAACATGAACCCCTCACGCCCACTAAAGAGAAACACACTCATGTTCATCAGAATCATGTGACTGTGTTCTGTCTGCTCCTCGTTCATCTTTTAGTTATTGTTATTGTATCCCCAATGCACTTGAACTTTATATCTCCAATTAGTTTGAATTAGTGTAAAAGCAACCTGACAACCTAAAAAAGACATGAACAACACAACCATGAGATCAGCTCAGGCATGAGAGAGAGAGAGAGAGAGAGAAATGGAGAGAGTGAGAGAGACAAAAAGAAACGGAGAGAGTGATAGAGAAAGAGAGAGACACAGACAGAGAGAAACAGAGAGGACATATCGTCCTAGTGTTTTGCTGGAGTTCAGTGTTTATTCTTCTGGTTGGTTCTTCTACCATGGGCTCCTGCGAGCACACTGCACACTAAAGTCACGTGGATAAGTGGTAGAAACACCAGTCCACCTGCTATGAAGCTCTTTAAGAACTGCCTCCCGGTTAACAAAGACACTGTTTCCAGTGTGAGTGTGGCAGGGCAAAGCAGAGGGATTGTTTCCTCGATGTCCCTTCTGTGTTTTTGTCTCTTGCCCACATCTATTCTTCTCTCCTGTCATCCGCCAGGCAACTCTCTCTCTCTCTCTCTCTCTCTCTCTCTCTCACACTCCTCTCCCCTGTCATCCATCTAGGCCAGGCGACTCTCTCTCTCACGAGCTAAGAAGTAGATCTGTCCCCTGCAGGCCTGGAGCTGGGGACGTGAGGACTGGAAATGGGGATTTTGCGGATATTCAGTGTGAGGGGACGAGATACGCGGGTTCTCGCTCATCTAGAGCTGACGTCTCGCAGGGGAGCCCGCCCCAGATCAGCCACAGATCAGCCACAGATCAGCTCCAGATCAGCCACAGATCAGCCATAGATCAGCCCCAGATCGCGGAGACGTGAGGGAGACGTGAGGGAGGCGTGTGGAAGGTGGAGACGTGAGGGAGGCATGTTGAAGGTGGAGACGTGAGGGAGGTGTGTGGAAGGAGGAGACGTGAGGGAGGCGTGTGGAAGGCGGAGACGTGAGTGAGGTGTGTGGAAGGAGGAGACGTGAGGGAGGTGTGTGGAAGGCGGAGACGTGAGGGAGGCGTGTGGAAGGCGGAGACGTGAGGGACGCATGTTGAAGGCGGAGACGTGAGTGAGGTGTGTGGAAGGAGGAGACGTGAGGGAGGTGTGTGGAAGGCGGAGACGTGAGGGAGGCGTGTGGAAGGCGGAGACGTGAGGGAGGTGTGTGGAAGGAGGAGACGTGAGGGAGGCGTGTGGAAGGCGGAGACGTGAGGGAGGCGTGTTGAAGGCGGAGACGTGAGGGAGGTGTGTGGAAGGAGGAGACGTGAGGGAGGCGTGTGGAAGGCGGAGACGTGAGGGACGCATGTTGAAGGCGGAGACGTGAGGGAGGCGTGTGGAAGGCGGAGACGTGAGGGAGGCGTGTTGAAGGCGGAGACGTGAGGGAGGCGTGTGGAAGGCGGAGACGTGAGGGAGGCGTGTGGAAGGTGGAGACGTGAGGGAGACGTGGGAGGCATGCGGGAGGCGTATTGAAGGTGGAGACGTGAGGGAGGCGTGTGGAAGGCGGAGACGTGAGGGAGGCGTGTGGAAGGCGGAGACGTGAGGGAGACGTGAGGGAGGCGTGTGGAAGGTGGAGACGTGAGGGAGGCATGTTGAAGGTGGAGACGTGAGGGAGACGTGAGGGAGGCGTGTGGAAGGCGGAGACGTGAGGGAGACGTGAGGGAGGTGTGTTGAAGGAGGAGACGTGAGGGAGGCGTGTTGAAGGAGGAGACGTGAGGGAGGCGTGTGGAAGGCGGAGACGTGAGGGAGGCGTGTTGAAGGCGGAGACGTGAGGGAGGCGTGTTGAAGGAGGAGACATGAGGGAGGCGTGTGGAAGGCGGAGACGTGAGGGAGGTGTGTTGAAGGAGGAGACGTGAGGGAGGCGTGTTGAAGGAGGAGACGTGAGGGAGGCGTGTGGAAGGCGGAGACGTGAGGGAGGCGTGTTGAAGGAGGAGACGTGAGGGAGGCGTGTGGAAGGCGGAGACGTGAGGGAGGCGTGTTGAAGGCGGAGACGTGAGGGAGGCGTGTTGAAGGAGGAGACGTGAGGGAGGCGTGTGGAAGGCGGAGACGTGAGGGAGGCGTGTGGAAGGCATGCGGGAGGCCCGAACTATGGGACGGAACCTCCAACAGAACAGGAGCCACGTTCTTGAAAGCACCATACCGAACATCTCCTTCCTCCTCCTGAGGTGTTCCTCGCCCGACAGCCCTGTGATGATGTTACCATGGTGCTGAGGGCTGCTGAGAGCTGCAATCTCCGAGGAAACCGCTGTGCTTTGTGTGATCGCGCCTTCTTAGGCTGTGAGTAAGACCGGTGCTGAAGTAAAAGCATATCTGAAGAACCCTGACCAGAACCACCAGCTCTGCCGCTCTCAGCTCCGTCTCTGCCCAAAACACAGACACTCCGGTGATTTCACAAAATCACAGCCAGTGATTGCCGAGTGTCTGAGGCCCTAAATGACATCTGGATGCACCTCGGGGCTGCGGGGGCACTGTCTGCAGTGAAAGAGCAGCAGTGTGCCTTCGCTTATGTGACTGTAATGACCTACCGCATTACTGCCACTCCGCTGTGCGGAGGGGAGCAGGGAGAAGCCGCTCCTTCCACTCCCCGAGGAGCATCCTAATGAGAGCCAGCTTGTGTTTTGCAGAAACGCCATTAGGAGGCGACCGGAGAGGAAGTGATTCCCCTCGTATATGGAAATTGTGTAACATCTATCTAAGAAAGTACACAAATAAACGTGATGCATTATTTCATAAACACCGGCGCCTGCAGCAGGGGTGGAGGTGGTGTGGTGGTGTGGTGGTGGAGGGGAGGAACTGGGGAGGAGAATATAGGGGGAAAACAGAGATGGAGAGGAGAAAGACCCCAGCCTAGGCGGCAGGCTGAGTTGAGATCTTTCAGCAGGGAGTTATTAGATGTGAAGACCCAGCAGAGCTGACAAGCCAAGAGCTGAAGGTGTTTTTTTTTTTGTTTTTTGTTTTTTTTTTTCTTTTACCTCTCGTTGTTTTAGCAGGGCTGGATTTCCCGGCGGAGGACCACACGGCGGACGGATGTGGGAGCCGCGGCTCAGAGATCTGATCCTGTTTACCGTCTCGTTTAGGGAGAGACGGGCTGGTGCCGGAGTGCATGTAAAGATAATGGATTCTACTGTAGGTTAGAAGACTTAATGGTAATTACCCACAATGCCCCACAGCTGTGTCTGTGGGATGGCGAGGAAAGAGAGGGAGTGAGTGAGCACACAGGGAGGATGAAAGCTAACAAAGCCATGAGTAAAGCGCTGAAATAAAGGGAGAAATGAAACATTTTTAAAAATTAAAATAAAGATAGCATCTCTCTCAAATGAAATGGTTGCATAATCTAATGTTTCTACAGAGGGAGGAGAAGACCAAGTTGATTTCTCGTATCTGTTATGGAATTCATGGCTCTCTTTACAGCAGCACTGTTTCATGAGAACAAATCATCTTCACATTGGAGATGCTATTTGGTTACTGTCAACAAGAAAACTAGAAACGATTTGTTTCGTGACTCAGAATCCTTTCGCTGGTGAATACTTGCTTGGGTGTGTTATACGTGTCTGTGTGTATGCACAGC
>NC_135220.1:4794723-4817223 GCF_052324685.1 Brachyhypopomus gauderio | reverse complement strand
CAAGTGAATTCTGCCTGCCTCTACTGGGTTGGACCCCCTTTTGCCTTCAGAACTGCCTTAATCCTTCGTGGCATCGATTCAACAAAGTACTGGAAGCATTCCTCGGAGAGTCTGGTCCATATTGACATGATAGCATCACGCAGTTGCTGCAGATTTGTCGGCTGCACATCTCCCGTTCCACCACATCCCAAAGGTGCTCTATTGGGGCGTTATCCTGCTTGAAGTAGCCATCAGAAGATGGGTACACTGTACACTGTTGTCAGCAACAATACTCGGGTAGGCTGTGGCATTGACATGATGCTCAATCGGTACTAATGGACCCAAAGTACGCCAGGAAAATATCCCCCACACCGTTGCACCACTACCAAGAGCTGAACCGTTGAAATGAAGCAGGATGGATCCATGCTTTCATGTAGTTGATGTCAAATTCTGACCCTACCATCTGAATGTTGCAGAAATCAAGACTCATCAGACCAGGCAATGTTTATCCAATCTTCTATTGTGCAATTTTGGTGAGCCTGTGTGAATTGTAGCCTCTGTTTCTTGTTCTTAGCTGACAGGAGTGACACCCAGTGTGGTCTTCTGCTGCTGTAGCCCATCCACCTCAAGGTTCGATGTGCTGTGTGTTCAGATATGGCTTTCTGCATGCCTCAGTTGTAACCACTGGCGTAGGGGAGGGGCATGCAAGGCACGCACTGCGGGGGGGGCCCGAACACAGGTGGGCCCCGCCTTAGGACGAGTTTGTTGTTTAGTCATCCTCCTGGGTGATGTTAATGTTTTCCCCCACGCTTAAAAAGCGACTGGTTTATACTTGAGGGTCTGCGCGGCGAAAATGACGTAATCGCTGTGGCTCCGTCCGTGCGCGAGGGCCTCGCGCGCTGTCGATTCGCGAGGTCGTGCACAATTTTGTAACTTCGCACGCGCGCCGCGCTTCAGCGCGATGAACAAAGTCATGTTTGCAGGGTTCATACACCTTAACAAGGTGGAATTAAAGCATTTGTACATCACTTTCAAGGTCCATTTCAATATTTCCCAGCACGTTAAACTTAGTTAAATATTTATACATATACTCGAAATTGTTCGCTTTTTATCAAATTATTTAATGGTTGTTTATTTTCAAAACGCCCAATCTTAACGTCTTCACGTTCTCTCATGTTTCGTCCTGGAATTACAAGAGGCTCGTATTTGTTAACGTATGGTTTCGGACAACACTGCAAAGCCATATTTACACTGCAGTGACGCTCGCGACGCTCGCGAAAGTATAAACGCCTACACCGCTAGCGCAGGGTCGCGCGCTATGGTCACTCGCGAGATTTTAGCTCACGCACGGGCCTCCTCATTGCCTCCTTGCGGTGGGGCCCCAGAATTTTGCGCTACGCCTCTGGTTGTAACGCCTGGTTGTTTGAGTTACTGTTACCATTCTATCAGCTCAAACCAGTCTGACCATTCTCTTCTGACCTCTGGCATCAACAAGGCATTTGCACCCACAGAACTGCCGCTAACTGGATATTTACTGACAATTCTCTGTAAACCCTAGAGATGGTTGTGCATGAAAATCCCAGTAGATCATCAGTTTCTGAAATACTCAGACCAGCCCATCCAGTACTGGGCTCTGCTCAAATCTGGCCCAGTGAGGAGGTCTGGCCCAGTCAGGACGTCTGGCCCAGTCAGGACGTCTGGCCCAGTGAGGATGTCTGGCCCAGTCAGGACTCCTGGCCCAGTGAGGACGTCTGGCCTAGTGAGGACATCTGGCCCAGTCAGGACGTCTGGCCCAGTCAGGACGCCTGGCCCAGTCAGGACGTCTGGCCCAGTGAGGACGCCTGTCCTTTATATTTTAGACTTCAAAAAATCTGGGCTTTTGGTAATATCCAAAAGGTTAAAACATTTTTGTCTTGGAAAAAAAAAATCTTTTTTTTTCTGATTTGTCTTGGGGCTGTACTGGTACTTAGGTACTGGTGCTGAGGTCCTGGGGTACTGGAACTGAGGTACTGGTACTGGTGCTGAGGTACTGGTGCTGTACTGATTGTGCAGGGCTTGACTGGACCCATCTGGTCCTGCAACACACTACTGAACACTGGGAACAGTGGGCAGAGTGTGATGTAGCAGTGGCCCAAGAAGGCCGGCAGGGGAACACAGATGGAGAGTGCTGATGTTGTCTGTGTGTGTGTGTGTGTGTGTGTGTGTGTGTGTGTGTGTGTGTGTGTGTGTGTGTGTGTGTGTGTGTGTGTGTGTGTGTGTGGAATGCATCATGAACACTTCATACTTCAAATTTGATATTTTAGAAGAAGTAAGGGTATGATTAGGGGTGTACATGCTAACACACCCCACACACCCCCTTTCATACTCGAGGACAGCCAACATCACAAACATTCATACTGCTGCTGTTCATTTTCTTAGCCATCCCAATAATACATTCCCATAATATTCCCCAATAATACATTCCCATAGTTAATCCCAATAATACAATTCCATAGTTAATCCCAATAGTAACCTGTCCTAATTGTTAATCCTAATGGTTCTTGTCAATGACCCAGTCTAACTCGGTTCATCTGAAGTTGTTCAAATGACGGATCAGAGAGATATCTGGTCGTGCAATGTGGGCTGTGACGTGGGACATGGACCAATGAATAAGGTCATTATTATCAAGGGAGAACCTGATTTGACCAGACAGATTGTTTTTGGCTTTGAATGTCAACATTCAGATACCAGTACATGTATCCACATCTCTATCTGTCCCTTTCTATCTGTCCCTCTCTCTGTCTGTCTTTATCTGTCCCTCTCTTCCTCTTCTACCTCTCTTTCTGTCTTGCTCATACTCTCTCTTCCTCACTATTTCAAATCTCTCTCTTTTCCTCTCCCTCTCTCCATTCTGAGAAAAACAAAAATTGAGGAGCGTTTTTTTACTAGTGTTTTTATTAGAATGAATCAATTTATCATCCATTACCCTTAGGAGGGCAAACACTCACAGCCAATTTTACATTTTCATTGTGTTTCATTGTGTGTGTGCTTGTGTGCGCTTGGGTGCGCGTGCGTGTGTGTGTGTGTGTGTGTGTGTGCGTGTGTGTGTGTGCGTGCGTGTGTGTGTGTGCGTGTGTGTGTGTGTGTGTGTGTGTGTGTGTGTGTGTGTGTACGTGTGTGTGTGTGTGTGTGTGTGTGTGTGTGTGTGGGTGCGCGTGTTTGTGTGTGTGTGTGTGTGTGTGCGTGTGTGCGTGCGTGTGTGTGTGTGTGTGTGTGTGTGTGTGTGTGTGTGTGTGTGTGTGTGTGTGTGTGTGTGTGTGTGTGTTTGATGTAGGGTGAGGAAGGGGGTGCTGATGGTAACAGATGTACCTTATTGGTTTTCCTAACAAACCCTGTGGAGTGATGGGAGGATCTGATTGGTCACCAGTGCACCTTTACTCTTCTCATATGGTGAAGCTTTAACAGCAGATTTGACGTCGCTATCAGCCAACTGTCATGCTACATATAGATGCTCTGCAGTTGATTTAGTCTTAACGTGACTGCAGTTGATTTAGTCTTAACGTTGATTTAGTAACGTGTGTCTAAACAACAACCCCATTACTCAGATTTTCATGCATATAGTGTTATTCCTGCAGATGATGTTATTCAGCCAGTACAGTCTTTTCTTTTTGAATTCTTAACAGCTGAGAGTATATTTTCTGGTATTTCACAGGTGAGAGTGTGAGTATATTGTCTGGTGTTTTACAGTTGTGAGTGTGAGTGTTTTCTGGTATTTTAGGGTTAAGTGATTACCAGAAATGTGCCAGGTCCTAACAGCTCAGAAGAGCCAGGGGCATGGCTAAGTCTGGAAGATATTAGGGTGCAGATAGCATGTCCTGACCATCAAATTAAAGTAACTGAGTCTAGTCCTGGATGAGTGATGGTTCCTCTCTCCACTCAATCAATCAATCAATCAAATTTTATTTATATAGCGCTTTTTACAACAGTTGTTGTCACAAAGCAGCTTTACAAGTGCCGAGTCCTAGCCCCCAGTGAGCAAGCCAAAGGCGACAGTGGCAAGGAAAAACTCCCTAGTTTTTTGCATGAGGAAGAAACCTTGAGAGGAACCAAGACTCAGGGGGGGAGCCCATCCTCCTCTGGCCGATGTGTATCCTCCTGGATGTGTGATGGTTCCTCTCTCCACTCCTGGATGTGTGATGGTTCCTCTCCTCTCCTGGATGTGTGATGGTTCCTCTCCTCTCCTGGATGAGTGATGGTTCCTCTCT
This sequence comes from Brachyhypopomus gauderio, assembly GCF_052324685.1. Taxonomy (NCBI): domain Eukaryota; kingdom Metazoa; phylum Chordata; class Actinopteri; order Gymnotiformes; family Hypopomidae; genus Brachyhypopomus; species Brachyhypopomus gauderio. The sequence continues at coordinate 4,813,000 of NC_135220.1, read as the reverse complement.
CCACTCCTGGATGTGTGATGGTTCCTCTCCTCTCCTGGATGTGTGATGGTTCCTCTCCTCTCCTGAATGTTTGATGGTTCCTCTCCTCTCCTGGATGTGTGATGGTTCCTCTCCTCTCCTGGATGAGTGATGGTTCCTCTCTCCTCTCCTTGATGTGTGATGGTTCTTCTCCTCTCCTGGATGTGTGATGGTTCCTCTCTCCTCTCCTGGATGAGTGATGGTTCCTCTCTCCTCTCCTGGATGTGTGATGGTTGCTCTCCTCTCCTGGATGAGTGATGGTTCCTCTCTCCTCTCCTTGATGTGTGATGGTTCTTCTCCTCTCCTGGATGTGTGATGGTTCCTCTCTCCTCTCCTGGATGAGTGATGGTTCCTCTCTCCTCTCCTGGATGTGTGATGGTTGCTCTCCTCTCCTGGATGAGTGATGGTTCCTCTCTCCACTCCTGGATGTGTGATGGTTCCTCTCCTCTCCTGGATGTGTGATGGTTCTTCTCCTCTCCTGGATGTGTGATGGTTCCTCTCTCCTCTCCTTGATGTGTGCTGGTTCCTCTCTCTACTCATCTGCTTTACCTGGATTTAAAAACTCTGGACAAAGAAAACTCCAGCACTGCTTTCCGCTCATTCCATAGAATTGTTGTTTTTCTGTTGAGAAGACTGTGTGCTTTTCACAACATACAGTCCTGTGGGACCCTTATAAATTCTCTGCTTTACCAGTTTACTGCTGGCCTGCCACACTTATGAGCCCAGCTAGCGCACAGTCCCTGAGCTCTGCTGATGAATCTGGGCAGATCAAGGCCCTGGCAGGTATGCAAACACGTAATAGATATCACGATTTATACCCCATTAGCACTTGGTTCGCTGCACAAACAGCATGTCTGGCCATAATGAGCTAGTTCTGTTCTTGTGAAATGTTTTCATTACTTTTTTGTTGATTTAAGGTAGCTTTGCAATGCAAGTCCTGCAGTAACCTTGAACTAATACCTGGCCTAACACATCAGCACACTTGACCAGATACACTTGGCCTAATACACATGGCCTAGCAAAATTGATCTAGCACACATGAACACATACACTTGACCAAACATATCTAGCCCAGCACACCTGGCCTGACACACCTGGCCTGACGCACCTGATCTATCAAACCTGACCTAGAGCTCTTGACCAGACACACCTGACCTAACCACAACGACAAAGAGTCATGGAAATGAGGATGTTTGAGATGAGGAGATATATACGGATGTTGTCTGTTGTCAGTCCAGTAAAGAATAAAATCATGTTCAACAGAAAATGTATTTTGTATTTATGTGTTGTTTGTGTTTGCCTACATGGGTGTGTAATTTAATTCATTTCTCCTTTATGGAGTCAAATTAGGGTCTTTAATGGTGACGAGAAAAAAAAATATTGCAAATATAAGATTAGCATTTTGCATTTTACGTTCCTATTTTGTTTCTGCAGTACTTTCCCTCTTTTGCATTTCTTTCTTTTCTTTGCATTTCACATTTTATGTTGCTGCTTTTGTTTGCAATACTTTCTCCCTTTTGCGTATCTTTCTTTTGTTTGCGCATCACTGCTTTTCTTTGCGTCTCGCATTTTACGTTCATAATTTTTTTTTGCGCTTCTCTCTTTTCTTTGCTCCGGTTTTACCCTCTGTGTGGGGGCGGGGAAAGAGGCGTGGCCAAGAGCGAAAGGCGTGCTGTGAACGTTCAGCGTCATCAGTTGAACCGTCACACAGCACGGCAATTTGGTTACTGGTATCATGGTAGACGGTCGCCCAGCTGGACCACAGGTATATGCGTGCAGACATAGACATCAGGTGCTAAAGCACCACCAACTCTGCCCTTTATCAATGAAAGTGCCCTTTTGAAACTTCGTTAAAAAAATATATATTATTATTATTATTATTATTAACATTTTACTGAGGTCGGTTTGAAATGATCTTTTGAAAACCTGAGCGATTAAAAACAATGCCCTGAAATGCGCCACCACCTCGCACACACCCGACCTCTCTCTTCCTTTAACACCAGATGCGCTGCTGCAGCAGTTCAGTTCAGCGAGTGGAAGGAAGCTGAACTGACGCTGAACGTTCACAGCACGCCTTTCGCTCTTGGCCACGCCTCTTTCCCCGCCCCCACACAGAGGGTAAAACCGGAGCAAAGAAAAGAGAGAAGCACAAAAAAAATTATGAACGTAAAATGCGAGACGCAAAGAAAAGCAGTGACGCGCAAACAAAAGAAAGAAACGCAAAAGGGAGAAAGTATTGCAAAAAAAAGCAGCAACATAAAATGTGAAATGCAAAGAAAAGAAAGAAACGCAAAAGAGGGAAAGTACTGCAGAAACAAAATAGTAACGTAAAATGCAAAATGCTAATCTTATATTTGCGATATTTTTTTTTTCTCGTCACCATTAAAGACCCTAATTTGACTCCATACTCCTTCTGTCTCTTCTCTCTTATTCACACACACACAACAATTTGTGTGTGTGTGTGTGTGTGTGTGTGTGTGTGTGTGTGTGTGTGTGTGTACAAGCCATGGTTTGGCTGTGTATGTTCCCATATTCCATTTCTTACATGACCTGAGTTTCTGTGTGTTTTTGTCTAGTGTGCATACGTGCATGTATGTGTACGTGTATGAGTGTGTGCATGCAGTTCAGTAGAGTGGCACCGGTGCCAAAATGGAGCCTTTGCTTATGTTTATGCTCACACTATTCCAAAATAAAAGTCACTGGCTGTTTCCCTAGTAACTCTTCAGTTTCAATTTGCCAGCTGTCAGTCACCAGATTCCTGCAGTAATGCAGAGCTCTCCAAGTCTGCCTGAGTCTTTAATCTAAGGAGCACATGTCACTGCACACTTCCCCTGGCCCGCTGCGTGACTCCGCCTCCGCCTGACATACTAACCAAACAGAAGAAAAATGACATGGGCGCTCACACCCACACGCTGTCCCCCAAAAATGGTGGAAATATGGAATTTCTCATTTACCATAGTCCAATTCCACTGAACATAAAGCACAGGGCATGTCTTTGTAGAACTAATGAAATCTGCAGAAGTAGAGCCAGTAGAGTGTGTGTGTGTGTGTGTGTGTGTGTGTGTGTGTGTGTGTGTGTGTGTGTGTGTGTGTGTGTGTGTGTGTGTGTGTGTGTGTGTGTGTGTTGTACATGTATGCGTGTGTGTGTGTGTGTGTGCGTGTGTGCGTGTATGTGTGTGTATGTGTGTGTGTGCGTGCGTGCGTGCGTTTGTGTGTATGTGTGTGTGTGAGAGAGAGAGAGAGAGAGCGTGATGAATGGTAGAGTTTGTCTGATTGCATTGGTGATTGCCCGGGCCCAGGGAACGCTGGCCTGCCTCCCCAGCTTTGAGAGCTCTGCTCTGGGACTGCCATGAGCTTCATCCCCCGTCCAGCACATGGTCACGTTTCTGCTCCACGCAGCCAGACTGATTAGTTAGGCAGAAACTCTACGCGCTCTCAAGGCCACATGAACTGTTTGTTCCCTGTTTAATCTGATATGCCAACAGTGTGGAGGGTCCTTTGTGATGTCTGCTCAGTCCGGCTTTACTTGGGTCTTTAGCATTTAACTGTGGGTGAGGTGCTTAAGTTCCCTTTGTTTTCTTCGTTCCTTCGCCAGTTCTTCCTCACAGCCTTTAGCAGATGAGCTGCTTGAACTTAAAGTATCTTTCCGCATCTTTGCAGATCCGCTCAGACAAGGATCGATCCATCAACATCAGGTACAGCATCACAGGGGTAGGAGCAGACCAACCCCCTAACGAGGTGTTCAGCATCGACCCAGAGAGAGGCAAGATGTACGTCACTAAGCCCCTGGACAGAGAGGAGCGCTCCTCATACCATGTGAGTCTCAGACGTGGATTTATCAGAATTCATTACAGACGTGCCTGGATTTAGCTACACAGCTGTCTAACCATCCTCACATTCGTACTCCACATCAGTAAACCCTCCAGGGAAGAGGAGTGATATTGATTATAAAGCGACCTTGAGCTTGGGAAAGGCACTATATAAATAATACTTGTTGTTGTTATGGTTGTTTTGCTCAAGCTCCAGACAGGAGTGCCGTGTTCCTGCCATCAGGTTACGAAGAGTTTAAAACCCTGAACGATACTTCTGCTTCTGCAGATGTTCATGGAGGTTCTGTGCAGATGTTCGTGGAAGTTGTGTGCAGATGTTTGTGGAGGTTGTGTGCAGATGTTTGTGGAGGTTGTGTGCAGATGTCTGTGGAGGTTGTGTGCAGATGTCTGTGGAGGTTGTGTGCAAATGTTTGTACAGGTTGTGTGCAGATGTTCGTGGAGGTTGTGTGCAGATGTTCGTAGAGGTTGTGTGCAGATGTTTGTGGAGGTTGTGTGCAGATGTCTGTGGAGGTTGTGTGCAGATGCCTGTGGAGGTTGTGTGCAGATGTTCGTAGAGGTTGTGTGCAGATGTTTGTGGAGGTTGTGTGCAGATGTCTGTGGAGGTTGTGTGCAGATGCCTGTGGAGGTTATGTGCAGATGTTCGTAGAGGTTGTGTGCAGATGTTCGTGGAGGTTGTGTGCAGATGTCTGTGGAGGTTGTGTGCAGATGTTCGTGGAGGTTGTGTGCAGATGTTTGTGGAGGTTGTGTGCAGATGTCCGTGGAGGTTGTGTGCAGATGTTCATGGAGGTTGTGTGCAGATGTTTGTGGAGGTTGTGTGTCAGATGTTTGTGGAGGTTGTGTGCAGATGTCTGTGGAGGTTGTGTGCAGATGTCTGTGGAGGTTGTGTGCAGATGTCTGTGAAGGTTGTGTGCAGATGTCTGTGGAGGTTGTGTGCAGATGTCCGTGGAGGTTGTGTGCAGATGTCCGTGGAGGTTGTGTGCAGTTGTCTGTGGAGGTTGTGTGCAGTTGTCTGTGGAGGTTGTGTGCAGATGTTTGTGGAGGTTGTGTGCAGATGTTTGTGGAGGTTGTGTGCAGATGTCCGTGGAGGTTGTGTGCAGATGTTTGTGGAGGTTGTGTGCAGATGTCAGTGGAGGTTGTGTGCAGATGTTCGTGGAGGTGTCAGCTAACATGTTTGAACCTAATGTGAACTTGTGTGTGACTTGTGTATTTGTCTATATTTTGTGTAATTTGTCTGTTAACGGGCCACCCAATGGAGGATGGGTTCCCTTTTGAGTCTTGGTCCTCCCAAGGTTTCTTCCTATTCCCCACCATCATAGGGAGTTTTTCCTCGCCACTGTCGCCTTTGGCTTGCTCATTAGGGTTCTGGACCCATAGTATTGTTAACCTTGTAAATCCTGTAAAGCGCTTTGTGACAACATGTGTTGTGAAAAGCGCTATACAAATAAACTTTGATTTGATTTGATTTGATTTGAACATGTTCAATGGGGCCAGTATGCAGATCAGAATAAAGATATTAGGGGCTTTGTATTTTACACTTGTTGTTTGTAATGATGTATGTCTTCTGATCACCAATGACCATTTTGTTTTTATGATAGTTCTGATTCTACTCAAGCTTCTTTTGTCTTGTGACCTCACACACGTGCTTATCGGTGTACGCTTGATACACAGCTCCATCCATACGCACAACATGTAAGAGAGATTCCACATTTTATTACCATGGCAACATAGTTGGATGGATCTTGAATGGGCCCAGTGGATAAGCTTCAACAGGGACCAGTAGACAGTGTATGGAGCAGATACACAACACTCAGGACTGAACACTGGCCTGCATACTATAAACTACACACTCAAGCATGTACAGTGAGTAGAGTTCACAGGAGAAGGGCTGTTGCTAAATCCTCAACAATCTGACATATATTACATTACTGAGTTGTTCAGTTCTGGAACCATCATACAGTACATACATCATATATCATACAGTACATACATCATACAGTACATAAATACATCATATACAGTACATACATCATACAGTGCATGCATCATACATCATACAGTGCATGCACCATACATCATACAGTGCATGCATCATACATCATACAGTACATACATCATATAATACATGCATCATACAGTACATACATCATATAAGACATACATCATGCAGTTCATACATCATACAGTACATGCATCATACAATAAATGCATTATACACTATATATATCATGCAGTACATACATCATACATCATGCAGTACATACGTCATACATCATACAGCATACAGTATATACTGCTAAGACACCAGGATATGTTTGCTTTAATGGCCCTGTGGTTGGAGGAAGGACACATGTTCTCGCTGGGGTTGGATGTTCCTCACTACAGCTGGGCTCTTTTACACATTCTCAAGGTGTATCAGTGATCTTCTATATCCTTCACTTACCCAAAAACCCCTTCTCTGCAAAAAAACTGCACACTGCATTGCAACGTGGATAATTCAGCATTTACATGTGCTCACTGTTCCAACAAAGTGTCTCATCCTGCGTGTTAAAAGAGACTAAAGAGAGTATTGAATTCTTGAGGTTCCTTCAGTAACCCCCAGGAGGGTCCTAATTATCATGACCATCAGTGCTAATGACATAAAGATGTAATTAACACGAACACCAACGACGTTCACACCTCGTAGCCTATGGCCTCGACCTGAAACCAGTGTAAATAAATAGCTTGTGCACTATGAAATGTGTAACGTCTCGTTTATAGTCATTTTCTTTTCTATAAACAATCAACCAAGCTCGTGTAGCGGTACCAATCAGTCTAACTGCTTATTTTCTCTCAGTAAAATCCCGTCTTTTCTGTGACTTGTATGGAGGTTTCAGTGAGGGGTTGATAGTCGAGTTTATTCCTCGTTATCCGTTTTGACACTTTTAACTTGTTAAATTGATCTTCTACACGTCGGGAGACAATGCCCGCGGCCCCTGACAACTGCGCGCTCCCGCTGTCAATTAGCGAAACGCAAGCGCGCAGCGCGGAGTTACGACAGTGAGAGGTGTACGTTTGTCAAGGGCTGCCTCGTCGAATGAAAAGGCAGTTTTGTCCTGTTAGCGGCGATACGTGGAGCGGGTTTGATGTACCCATGCTGTCTGTTTACTGAGCTGATGTCATCGTTAAAGAGCCGCGGCGTGACGCTCTTCAGAAACGATACCGGCTTTCCGCATAATTAGCACCGCTCCCACCACTGCGCCGTTGACATCAAAGGGAGCGCGCGAGTCGGCGGATGAACACATCAAGCGCTAATTAGTGTGTGAACCGACATTCAGAATGGATAAACAATGTCACTATAATGAGGACCATCAAGACGACATCAGCTTCCCACAGACGAGGAGATACATATAAACAGATAAATAAATAAACAACGTAAATGCGAATTTGGAAGAACGCGGTCAGAACATATTGATCCAAAGATGAACTTGAAAATGCTGTAATGTAGGTTCCACGAAGGGAAAGTTTCGCGTTTACCGTTAAAATAGCCACTTTGGATAATAAACGTTTGTTAACTTATGTAAAAATATGTGGAAAAACAATTAATAAGGTACTGCAGTGTGTACTGGATGAACTGTGGTCACTGTTATTCTTTATTAACTGCCTATGTCTGCTTATACCGCCAAAACACACACATATACATATAAGCACACACACACAAACACACATGCACATATACACTTGTAAATACACACATGCACGTATATACACATGCATATACACATGCACACACGTATATACACACATTTATTTACACACATGTATGTATACACACACACACACAGGTATATACATGCATGCACATATACATACACACACAGACACACACACGCATAAACTCTCAATTATCTTGACTGACTCGTTCTTTCTCACTCATGCTTTGAGCTTCTGTTGGTCTGTCTGTTCATGTAGTGATGCTCCTGACTCCAGCACCTTCTCCACCAGCAGACGCCCTGACCCCGTCTGTCCTGAAGGAACCAGCTGCCTCCACCTTCATCTCTCCTGTTTGCTGAGGTGGAGGAGGGCAAACGGGCTTTTTGTTCATTTGTATATTTATTTTTGCTCCTTGCTCTCCATCTGTCTGAAGATAACTTTAATTCCAACACGGAATTACATTTCCTCTTCTTTAAACATGTGGCTAATCTTTGATTTGTTTGGCTATTGAATCACGAGATGGGAGCAGGAGCTTCAGAGATAACCGGGTCACAGTCGGAGCGCTGGGAATCCTGCCTGTCACAGTGGATCAGACGATACGCAGGAAAATAAAGTCAAATTAACCTTTGGGGGACCAAGTCTTAGCATCACCATAGCACCATCCCGCAGGGAGGGGTTGGGGGGGGGGGCGGTATATGTGTATCTGCAGAGAGAGAGAGAGAGAGAGAGAGAGAGAGAGAATGGATTTGTGTGGAAGGTGTGTGTGTTGTAGACTGTATGTGTGCGTGAGGTGGTGACAGATGGATGGTGGTGATGGGTGGATGATGGTGGTGGGGGGTGGAGGGATTGGTTGGTTTTAAGATGAGTAAATGTTTCTGTTTTGATGTGCTGTGCCCTGAGGTTCATCCGTATGAATATTTAGCATTAGCTGCCCCTGCAAGAAAATTTTCCATCACTTTACTCACTTTACACACACAGACACACAGACAAACACACACACACACACACACATACACACACACACACACACACACACACACACACACACACACACACACACACACACACACACACACACAGAGGCTTGGCTGTAGTTACAGAGAATTCCTGTATTTTTTCAACTGAAGCTCTACCAGGACCCCTCTATGTCCTCTGGGTCAGCTCTGATACATCACACAGAACATTCTGGAGCCATCCAAGGTGCAGTAAATCAGACTGTAAATCAAACTGGCTCTCACGGGCTCTGACACTTTGGATAATGCTTGAGTCCTCACTTTACCTCAGGGTCTGGAGCTCCGTCCTGAACGGTTTTGATCCGCGTGTTCCTAAGGATGTGAAGCAGTTGTTGAAATGCCATCGTTACTAAAAACCTCAGTCAAAATAACACACAATGAACAGGTGATTCCTATTGATTCATTGAGAAAAGCATCTTGTTTTTAAAGGGATTGGATAACCCTCAATGTGGCCCGAACCACAGTCCCACTTCATCCATTCTGTGCTTCTTAAACAGATGAAGCTCTGTTTATCAAACAGACGTTTTTCAGCTACGCTTTGTCAAAACATTTCACTTCACCAACAAGATGTCACATTAGACAAGAAGAAAAAGGAAGAACGTTTTGGACAAGCACTGGAAAGGCGTATTGATTTTGGAAGGAGCGTGTCGGAACGCTGGCGTGGATTTCCTGAGCAGTGCATGTTACTGGCAGTGAAAAACAAACACATAGTGTTCCAGATGGAATAACTGTTACTTTAATGAGTAAGAGGTTCAGACCAGCTCCAGCTGTCCTTGATGTCTGATAGTCATCACAGAAAGCTAGAGAAACTTTTTGAAAGTCCTGTTGCCTGCAGTGAGGAGTCGCAAGGTCAGTAGTAAGTTATGTGAGCTTAAAGTTCCAGTGAATAAATGCTGTTCAGGAGGGTTGTTCTGATAAGTGGCCTGCCGCCATTGGGATGAGATGTTCTGGCTTGGTTTGTAGTGTGTGTGTGTGTGTGTGTGTGTGTGTGTGTGTGTGTGTGTGTGTGTGTGTGTGTGTGTGTGTGTTTGTGTGTGTGTGTGTGTGTGTGTGTGTGTGTGTGTGTTGGAAAGCAAAGGAGCAAGCAGAAAGAGGGAGAAACGAAGAGACAGAGAAAACATGATAGACAAACAAATAGTTCAAACAAATGACATCTACTTGTATTGGTGTAGTACCCTGTGCCTGTGTGTGATTGGTTGGAAGTTAGTACTCTCCTCCAATCATACAAGTTCGTTTGGCTTGGCAGTTCTTTTCTGGAACATTCCAACATTAGAATGCTGGTGTTTGTCTGATGAGAGTGAAATTGAGCCTTGATTGAGATCTCAGGTTACATTTACAAGACAAATGTACATGATTTAAATCAAATCAAATCAAATATATTTGTATTACCATCTTTCACTGTCTAAATTAAACAACCCTATCACTTTGTAGCCTGGTAAGATTACATCAGAATCAATAGATTTTCTGACCTCTGATAGACCTCTAGCTTCTGGTAAGATAGGACACTCCTTCATTTTTGAAAGATCTACAAGTCAGACACAAATGGAAGTGAGGGTCCATATATTGTACATCTGTGGATGAGAAATGTTTGATTCTTGTGTTTCCCACCAGTTGTGGTCATGCTAGCTGACGCTGGTAACGCTGGGTGTTGTGTGTGTTGTGGGCAGCTCCGGGCACATGCTGTGGACATGAACGGTAACCAGGTGGAGCAGCCTGTGGATCTCTACATCTTCGTCATCGACATGAATGACAACCGGCCCGAGTTCAAGAACCAGGTGTACAACGGCTCTGTGCTGGAGGGATCTAAACCAGGTAGGCAAAACTAGGGGTTGGTCATGTCAAATAGAGAAAGGGGGGAAGAAAGAGAGAAAGAGTGAGAGAAAAAGGGGGAGGAGCTATCTCTATCTGGAGAACTGACACAGACTTGGTAACGAATCTTCCAAGAAGTTGGACAGAGAGGGGCCAACAGCAGGTAGAAACCTCTCCCACAGAAAAATGCACAGATTCTCTGGAGTGTGTGCTACACACACACACACATACACACACACACACACATACACACAGAACCAGGAAAGGCGCAGACTCACTGGAGTGTGTGCTGTGTTTGCTCTTGGAATGAGAGTGTTTAGTTGTGGGGATCAGTGTTTAGTGGGAGTGGATCCCACACACACACACACACACACACACACACACACACACACACACACACAGGGCAAGTGTTGTTCTTGGCCTCCCTGTTGTTGGTGGGTGGAACATAGATTGTCCAACTTTATACGGGTCTAATAACAGTTTGTGGTGCAGTAAATTCCAATTTTGAACCTATACAAGGTTACGAAGTAATATGTGTGAAAACACTAGTCTGTAATCTATGTGAAAACACTGTTCTCAAAAGCACCCAAGGAAGTCAAACAGTTTTTGTGTGTGTGCGTGTTCATTTGTCTATGTTGGATATCCTAACCACTCAAAGCAGGTCTCTTAGGTTTGTTTATGGTTGGAAGTATGTGTGAATGAGTCTGTGTGGTCATGTAAGTGTGTGTGTGTGTGCGCGCGTGTGTGTGAGCTGGAGTTTCTCTGGGGATAATGATGCACATGGTGCCATTCAGTTCTTGCCTCAGAGGTGATGAAATAGCAGGATGCAGGACCGCTCCATCCGCCTCCGCCCGCCTCCATCCCCTCGTGAGCTGTGTCTCCATCAGGACCATAATGACCTGGTTTATTTTTACCCAGCCACAGATAATTGGACGTCAGGTTTTAAGTGCATATCCAACAGGTTTGGACATACGGGTGACTGACAACAACTTGTGCAATGATGTTTGTTTATCTAGGGGATGTTCGAAAGGATTTTGCAAAGCCTGCAACAATTTCTCACTATATGTAGCTGGGTTGATAACTCATCCTGTGGTGAGACTACTTCACTCCTTTTAGTTGTTAGCAGTAATGCAGGTAAATTCATTGCCATAGTTCACAGTGCCCTCTCATGGTAGAGGTAAGAACTGCATAGTGGATTTGTCTAGTTTAATCTAGCATGTTAAATCATATTAAAGCATGGACAATGAAACCTATTAGTAGAGTTAATAACATTTTAAACTACTTTTATAATGGAGACACTTTTTCCAGACATGTTCTCTAGCTTTTTTAAACAGTGTGTGTGTGTGTGTGTGTGTGTGTGTGTGTGTGTGTGTGTGTGTGTGTGTGTGTGTGTGTGTGTGTGTGTGGTGGGGGGGGGGGGGGGGGGGGGTGAGTGAGTGTGAGAGAGAGTATATGTTGGAGTGTGTCTGTGTGTGAGGGGGTGTGATTGTGAGAGAATATGTTTGAGTGTGTCTGTGTGTGTTAGGTGGAGGTCAGAAGGGCAGATAAACTCTTACTGACAACGTCACGTAAAATCTATTACAAAAGACAAACCATCGTCATACACACACACACACACACACACACACACACACACACACATACACATAAATAATGTACAATACGAGCAGCAGAAAAAAGTTTTTTTCCCATGGGATTAAGCAGTTTAACTCTGTGTGTGTGTGTGTGTGTGTGTGTGTGTGTGTGTGTGTGTGTGTGTGTGTGTGTGTGTGTGTGTGTGCGTGCGCGTGCGTGTGTGTGTGTGTGTTCGGCTAACACTGAGAGAGCTTTGCATGTTGAGCCCTGTCGCCTTCTGTGGAAATCCAATTACAAAGCTGAATTACTTTCCAAATTAAAGAGTCATTTAAAAGAGCAGGGCTTAATCCCTTCAGGCACAGCGCTGGACACCAATACAAAAAGGACCCCCATTACTCCAGCTGTGAATGCAGCTGTAATGAAATTAACACATAGTTCCAGCACAAAGTCAATCTACTTTTACTGATAAACTATTCTTTCTTTCTCACTCTATTTCTTTCTCTGTCGTTCTCTGCCTCTCACTCTGTCATTCTGTCTCTCGCTCTGTCTTGTTCTCTCTCTCTGTCTCATCACACTTCTCATTTTCACGCTCTGAATCTCTCTTTCTCTCCCTCTCTGCCTCTCATCCCCCCTTACTTTGACAGGAACAGAGGCGTCTGTCTGTCCTCTGTCTGTCTCTCTCTCTCCACTCCTGTGTTCTCTCAGCTTCTCTCCTCGTGTCTTTCTCTCTGACATCACCAACAGAGCTGATTCCAGTTGAGCTTTGAGACTTAATGAAGTTTGAAATGGAGGTTGGTGTAACAATTATGTGTGGATATACGGTTTTCTGTGGCCTGACAGATACGATTCTGTGTGTATCGTAACTGGAGAAAGAAAGAGATGGAGAAAGAGATGGAGAAAGAGATGGAGAAAAGATGATAGGGATGCAGTTGGGTGTTTGTGCAGCTTCATTATTCTACTCTGTGTGGCAGATGACTGGGATATGATAGCATACAGTAGGGTATGATAGGGTAGGATACAGTAGGGTATGATAGGGTAGGATACAGTAAGGTAGGATACAGTAGGGGTATGATAGGGTAGGATACAGTAGGGGTATGATAGGGTAGGATACAGTAGGGTATGATATTGTAGGATACAGTAGGGCATGATAGGGTAGGATACAGTAGGGTATGATATTGTAGGATACAGTAAGGTAGGATACAGTAGGGTATGATAGGGTAGGATACAGTAAGGTAGGATACAGTAGGGCAGTGGTTCCCAAAGTGGGGGGCGCGCCCCCTAGGTGGGGCGCGGAGCTATTGCAGGGGGGGGCGCGGAGCGGTTAGGGATGCACCGATTCCGATATTAATATCTGAAAAAATTCTAGATCGGGTATCGGGGACAATGTGACCGATCCATAAAAACAGATCTATTCAGTCTAATTCTATGCTTGTATTGCTTGCTTTTCGGAGTTAGTTCAACCTTAATACTCGCGCTGGTGGTATTCCACTTAGTCCGTTTATTTGCTAGTTGACCAAAATAAACCTGGGCTCCAGCAATACTTCACTGTTCATACATGAACTGGTGAGTTGTCCAAAGCTCATTTAATGTGTTACTTACAGAAATAAAATAAAGAGCAGTGGTCTGACTCGGTCTACGGCAGAATGTTAAAAAACAATATTCCATACGCGCGCTCATCTCGCTCCCTTAAAGAGACAGTACACATATTTCTGGCCGTTACATGCTTTGTGCTCTGCGTGATGTCTGCGCTTGCAAACTAGCCGCATATGTATTGCTGTTTCTCTTATTTCATCTCCTTATTTATTTTAAATTATATTTAGAATTCTTGAACCATTTAAAAGGTTTCTTGCAGTTTATTTTTTTCATGTTTGACCAAAGTTGTGAACCTATTGTTTTTGTAAGTTTCAGGTTCTTTGGTATTATTTATTTTACATTCGATGTTATATTCATAATTGCACTGACTGAACAAATGCAAGTTGTGTTGTTTTTACATGTTTTATGTGTGTTTAAGTGTGCTATACTGGTGCAGAGTTTTCAATAAACTTGTAATTCAGTATGTCTGTGTTTAAAAAAAAATGCTTTAAGTTGGTATCAGATCGGTATCGGCAGAGGTGGTCTTTGCATAGAGGCGTGGCTAGGCAACTGCCTTGGGCCCCTCCCACTGCAGCCCACTGTAGGGGCCCCCTGATTAGCTGACTTATTTCTCGCATATTAATGTTTGATGGGCCCCCTACCTAATTTCGCCTTGAGCCCCCAAATTGCTAAGTCCGCCACTGGGTATCGGATCAGTATCGGCCGATATGAAGCCTCAGATATCTGAATCGGTATCGGAAGTGAAAAACGTGAATTGGTGCATCCCTAGTCAATATGGGGGGGGGGGGGGGGGGCGCAAAAATATTCTCATCTACTAAAGGGGGGCACGGCAGAAAAAGTTTGGGAACCACTGCAGTAGGGTATGATAGGGTAGGATACAGTAGGGTATGATATGGAAGGATACAGTAGGGTAGGATATTGTAGGATACAGTACGGTAGGATACAGTAGGGTATGAAGGAAGCATTTGTTGTTTGTTGACACATTGAAGACTTTGTGCAGATTTGACATAAATAGAACTTTGAATACACACTGAAGTAAAGAAGAATAATTCCAGAGTAATACGGCACCAGACAGCGTGTCATCTGGAGACGTCTCTGTTCTGTAAGTAATGATGTAGACACCATCACCTGACAGATTAGCCACACTGCACAACAGTTCCAAGCATGGCAACACTGAGCAGAAAAGCTCCGTCTGTAAAAGATTGGCCCCGTCTGGATGCTCCACCCATCCTGCTGGGGGAGGAGCTCCACCTGAATCAGCAGAATCTGCTGGAGCACCCCCCCCCATTGTTCAGCCTCTATCCTGCTTTGGAAAGCAAGAAACAAGATCTGGTGTTAGCGGGACGTCTGTCCAGAAGTGAGAGCCAGACAGGCAGAGTCTGCTTGTTCCCATGCGGATACAGTTGCTGTGTAGACAGACTGTTTACCCCCATGGAAACGATCCATTCTATCCTCTTTTTAGCATGTGAGACAAACATATATTTGTGGAACATGAGAATTGTATAAAATGATGCTGGTCAACAATAATTGTGCCATTTTTCATACCATAATTCAGTAAGAAGCTGGGATTACCTAGGGAGTGAGTTCCCCTGACAGTGGAGGCCTAGACCCCTGTTACACACACACACACACACACACACACACACACACACACACACACAAATTCAGACACAGTCATGGTCTGACACGATGTGTGATTAAACATGATGATTAAATCAGTTTGTATGTTCTAGCGTGTGGGTTCGTGATGGGCTGTTTCGAGGTGTATGATCCTGTGTTTTTAACGAGAGACGTCCCTAAATCATGTTCCCACAGCACCTAGTGTTCAGTTCAGCTGCACTGGCCCCCTACTGGCCCATGCCCCTTTCTGCATCCTGTTTCCTGCCCAGGCTGTGTAGGGCTTGTGGGTATTGTACCTTCTAGCTTTTGGTTGTGACAGGTCCTGTGTTCTGATTGAGTGAGTGTGTGGTACTGTGGTTTCCTGCAGGTACCACGGTGATGACTGTAACGGCTCACGACGCTGATGACATCACCACATCTAACGGGATGGTGCATTATCGGATCCTCCAGCAGACCCCACACAGCCCCATCCCAAACATGTTCACCATCAACAGAGAGACGGGGGACATCATCACTGTGGCTGCCGGACTGGATAGAGAGGTGACACACACACACTAAAAGTACAGGAGTGTCCACCCACAGGCCCAGGAGTGTCCGCCCACAGGCCCAGGAGTGTGGTGTGGCTGCCCCGTCAGTCTGGAGAGAGCAGTCCTGCCTCCAGAGCTCTCCCAACCCTCTCCCTCAGCATTCTGCAAAAACACGCATGACTCAATCCCACAGAGGGTCGATGAGCACGAACACACACACACACACACACACACACACACACACACACACACACACACACACACACACACACACACACACACACACACACTCATTGGCCCTGAGACATTGGTCAGCAGGAGAGTTTAGTCTCTGTGTGGACATGCAGAAACTTTCTATTTTGCTGTTCAGGTTGTCGCAATAATTAAAGAGTATTTATAAAGTGTATATCAGTGTTCATATTTATCCTATTGTCTGTAACTTAGAGAATTATCTATGTTAGTGAGAAGGAAGAGCACAGAAGAATGGTAAAAATATATATAATAAAAAAGTGAAAGGATAAAAGATAAAAAGATGAATAGGAATATACGAGAGAAAATAAACATAATAGAAAAGGTATAACACGGAAAAAGATAAAAAGCAAGAGATTGAGAGATTAATTAATCATCCCCCTCTCTGTCTCTATCTCTCTATCTCTGTCTCTATCTGTTTCTCTGTGTAAGGCAGGACAATAACCATTCCAGAACCCCCAATAACCATTCCACAATCCCCTATAAGCCATCCTAGAATCATCTATAACCATTCCAGAATCCTCTATAATATTCCAGAACCCCCAATAACCATTCCACAATCCCCTATAAGCCATCCTAGAATCATCTATAACCATTCCAGAATCCTCTATAATATTCCTGAATCCCCTATAACCATTCCTGAATCCACGACAACCATTCCAGAATCCTCTATAATATTCCTGAATCCCTTATAACCATTCCACAATCCCCTATAACCATTCCTGAATCCACGACAACCATTCCAGAATCCCCTATAACAATTCCTGAATCCCTAATAACCTTTCCATAATCCTCCATAACCATTACAGAATTCAGGTGAAAGAGGGGGAGAGGCAAGAACTGCTGGCCGTACTCATGCAGAAATCACTCAGTCACTCAATAGTGAGACACTAGTGTGATAGTGCAGTATTCTAGTAGTGCAGTAGTGTGATGGTATACTACTGTGCTGATGTGATGGTCTTGTCATGTGATCTATGGACACTGGTGTGGTGATGTAGTGTAATGGTCTTGTAAAGTGATATATTGGACACTGATGTAATGATGTAGTGTGAAGGTCTTGTAACGTGATCTAGAGACACTGATGTAATGATGTAGTGTGACGATCTTGTCACGTGATCTATGGACACTGATGTAATGATGTAGTGTGATGGTCTTGTCATGTGATCTATGGATGCTGATGTAATGATGTAGTGTGATGGTCTTGTCATGTGATCTATGGACACTGGTGTGGTGATGTAGTGTGATGGTCTTGTCATGTGATCTATGGACGCTGATGTAATGATATAGTGTGATGGTCTTGTCATGTGATCTGTGGACACTGGTGTGGTGATGTAGTGTGATGGTCTTGTCATGTGATCTGTGGACACTGGTGTGGTGATGTAGTGTGATGGTCTTGTCATGTGATCTGTGGACACTGGTGTGGTGATGTAGTGTGATGGTCTTGTCATGTGATCTATGGACACTGGTGTGGTGATGTAGTGTGATGGTCTTGTCATGTGATCTATGGACAACTGGTGTGGTGATGTAGTGTGATGGTCTTGTCATGTGATCTGTGGACACTGGTGTGGTGATGTAGTGTGATGTCTCTGAACTGCCATGTGTCTTCATGCACAGTATCTGGTCAGCCTCACCACTGTACACCGTGGTCAGTGTGAATGACTGTGGAGAAGCAGCTTGACTCAATGAAGTTGATTCACACTTGACTTTAACCAGAAGTTAATTGTGGTTAATGAAGGGTCTAGAGAACACCCTGACTTCCTCTCTCACCAGAGTGTGTCATGGTGACTGCATGAGTGTGTTCATGTGTGACAATGTACATATGAGTATTCCTTATATATACACACACATTCTACCTTCCGTTCTTGCTCTCTCTCTCTCTCTCTCTCTCTCTCTCTCTCTCTCTCTCTCTCTCTCTCCTCTCTCTCTCTCTCTCTCTCTCTCTCTCTCCTCTCTCTCTCTCTCCCTGCTGGTGCAGAATCTATATCCACGACGATGTGGTGATAGACCTGAACATTCTCCTTCTCTCTGTTTCTCAGCACTAAGTAACATGTTTTCTATCCAGCACTGTCAGCGCAGTGGGTTTTTTAAGTGCCATCCCTCCTATTAAAGTGAGTGATGTTAGAGACATCCGTGCTAGCGTAGAGCAATAAATGGGTCTGTACACACACACACACACACACACACACACCCATACACACACACACACACACACATACCCATATACACACACACACACACACACCCACACACACACTCAAACACCCACACACACACACACACACACACACACACACTCACACAAACACACACACCCACACACACACTCAAACACCCACACACACACACACACACA
>NC_135220.1:4614723-4789723 GCF_052324685.1 Brachyhypopomus gauderio | reverse complement strand
GAAATACACTTGAGCACTGGGTCATTTGGACTCATTAAAAACCTCACAAGGACTGCTAGTCAGTGAACGCACCACAACCACTCCTGTCAGTGAACACACCACAACCACTCCTGTCAGTGAACACACCACAACCACTCCTGTCAGTGAACGCACCACATCCACTCCTGTCAGTGAACACACCACAACAACTCCTGTCAGTGAACACACCACAAGCACTCCTGTCAGTGAACGCACCACATCCACTCCTGTCAGTAAACACACCACAACCACTCCTGTCAGTGAACGCACCACAACCACTCCTGTCAGTGAACACACCACAACCACTCCTGTCAGTGAATGCACCACAACCACTCCTGTCAGTGAACGCACCACAACCACTCCTGTCAGTGAACGCACCACAACCACTCCTGTCAGTGAACGCACCACAACCACTCCTGTCAGTGAACGCACCACAACCACTCCTGTCAGTGAACGCACCACAACCACTCCTGTCAGTAAACGCACCACAACCACTCCTGTCAGTGAACGCACCACAACCACTCCTGTCAGAACGCACCCAACCACTCCTGTCAGTGAACGCACCACAACCACTCCTGTCAGTGAACGCACCACAACCACTCCTGTGAGTGAACACACCACATCCACTCCTGTCAGTAAACGCACCACAACCACTCCTGTCAGTGAACGCACCACAACCACTCCTGTCAGTGAACGCACCACATCCACTCCTGTGAGTGAACGCACCACAACCACTCCTGTCAGTGAACGCACCACAACCACTCCTGTCAGTGAACGCACCACAACCACTCCTGTCAGTGAACGCACCACAACCACTCCTGTCAGTGAACGCACCACAACCACTCCTGTCAGTGAACACACCACATCCACTCCTGTCAGTGAACGCACCACAACCACTCCTGTCAGTGAACGCACCACATCCACTCCTGTCAGTGAACGCACCACAACCACTCCTGTCAGTGAATGCACCACGGCAGCTACTGTTCCAGCGGGTTTATTGGATCTTCAAGACGCTCACTTTATCTTCAACAGCCACTGAGCCCATTTTAAACCCCATCTCTATAAAGTTACCTGAGACTGTAGCTGAGACTGTACTTCAGACTGTAGTTGAGACTGTTCATCAGAATTTACCTGAGACTGTACCTCAGACTGTACTTCAGATTGTACATCAGATTGTACCTGAGACTGTACATCAGACTGTACATCAGACTGTACCTCAGACTGTACTTGAAAATGTACCTCAGACTGTTCCTCAGACTGTTCCTCAGAATGTAGGAAACTCAGAATCCTTAACTGTTTTAATAAAAAAAAATAAGACTTTTATTTGTGTAGACTCTAAAATGAGTGTCGTGTAATTATATTATACATAATCATTTAATCACCCCACACCACCCCTCGTCCTGCTCCAGTTTTCCGGAGAGGTCCCAGAGAACAGCGTGAACGTGGTGGTGGCCAATCTCACCGTGATGGATAAGGATGAGCCGAAGACTCCGAACTGGAATGCCGTCTACAGAATCGTGAGCGGTGACGTCAACCGCCACTTCACCATCCGCACCAACCCCGAAAACAACGACGGCATGGTAACGGTTGTCAAGGTGGGGTCAGAGGTCATATACAGCAGTGCAGCAGTGCATGTCCGCTCTCTTTCTGTCCCAACACACACACATGCGCACACACATACACACACGCACACACACAGCACACCACTCAAGGTTCACTAAAGACCATTGCCACAAATTGAATATTGATTTCTCATTTGTAATAGTGTTTGGCTTTATTCCCCCATCATGTAATAGTCTGCCTAGTAAACCTGCTCTCTCTAAATCCACCCTCTACATCCACCTTCAAGTATCTACATCCACCCTCTAAATCCACCCTCACGTATCTACATCCACCCTCTAAATCCACCCTCACTTATCTACATCCACCCTCTACATCCACCCTCTAAATCCACCCTCACGTATCTACATCCACCCCCTAATTCCACCCTCATGTATCTACATCCACCCTCACGTATCTACATCCACCCTCACATATCTACATTCACCCTCATATATCTACATCCACCCTCACGTATCTACATCCACCCTCATATATCTACATCCACCCTCACATATCTACATTCACCCTCATATATCTACATCCACCCTCATATATCTACATCCACCCTCACGTATCTAAATCCACCCTCATGTATCTACATCCACCCTCTAAATCCACCCTCACGTATCTACATCCACCCTCACATATTTACATTCACCCTCATGTATCTACATCCACCCTCATGTATCTACCTCCACCTCAAGTATCTACATCCACCCTCACGTATCTACATCCACCCTCACGTATCTAGATCCACCCTCACATATCTACATTCACCCTCATGTATCTAAATCCACCCTCAGATATCTACATCCACCCTCATATATCTACATCCACCCTCACATATCTACATCCACCTCATGTATCTACATCCACCCTCACGTATCTACATCCACCTCATGTATCTACATCCACCCTCACGTATCTACATCCACCTCATGTATCTACCTCCACCTCAAGTATCTACATCCACCCTCACGTATCTAGATCCACCCTGACATATCTACATTCACCCTCATGTATCTAAATCCACCCTCAGATATCTACATCCACCCTCATATATCTACATCCACCCTCACATATCTACATCCACCTCATGTATCTACATCCACCCTCACATATCTACATCCACCTCATGTATCTACATCCACCCTCACGTATCTACATCCACCCTCACATATCTACATCCACCCTCACGTATCTACATCCACCCTCACATATTTACATTCACCCTCATGTATCTACATCCACCCTCATGTATCTACCTCCACCTCAAGTATCTACATCCACCCTCACGTATCTACATCCACCTCATGTATCTACATCCACCCTCACATATCTACATCCACCCTCACGTATCTACATCCACCTCATGTATCTACATCCACCCTCACATATCTACATCCACCTCATGTATCTACATCCACCCTCAGTGGCTGCTTTTAAGCTCTTTATCTAAACTTTACCCACCAAAATACACCCACACAAAAAGTTTTAAATTAACTGTGCAATGTATTATTTCCACCCACGAATCTGTTGAAGGTTATTGTAGAATGAGTGGGAAGCAAGTGTTTATGTGGCTGTAAGGTAAACAGCTCCACACAGGTAAACTGCTCCACACACGTAAACAA
Source organism: Brachyhypopomus gauderio (assembly GCF_052324685.1). Taxonomy (NCBI): domain Eukaryota; kingdom Metazoa; phylum Chordata; class Actinopteri; order Gymnotiformes; family Hypopomidae; genus Brachyhypopomus; species Brachyhypopomus gauderio. The sequence continues at coordinate 4,786,472 of NC_135220.1, read as the reverse complement.
CTTCACACAGGTAAATGGCTCCACACATATAAACAGCTCCACGCAGGTAAACAGCTCCACGCAGGTAAACAGCTCCACACATGTAAACAGCTTCACACAGGTAAACAGCTCCACACATGTAAACAGCTTCACACAGGTAAACAGCTCCACACATGTAAACAGCTCCACGCAGGTAAACAGCTCCACGCAGGTAAACAGCTCCACACAGGTAAACAGCTCCATACAACACAACAGCTCCACACAGGTAAACAGCTCCACACAACACAACAGCTCAACACAGGTAAACAGCTCCACACAACACAACAGCTCAACACAGGTAAACAGCTCCACACAGGTAAACAGCTCCATACAGGTAAACAGCCCAACACAACACAACAGCTCAACACAGGTAAACAGCTCCACGCAGGTAAACAGCTCCACGCAGGCAAACAGCTCCACACAGGTAAACAGCTCCACACAGGTAAACAGCTCCACACAACACAACAGCTCAACACAGGTAAACAGCTCCACACAACACAACAGCTCAACACAGGTAAACAGCTCCACACAGGTAAACAGTTCCATACAGGTAAACAGCTCCATACAGGTAAACAGCCCGACACAACACAACAGCTCAACACAGGTAAAGAGCTCCACACAACACAACAGCTCCACGCAGGTAAACAGCTCCACACAGGTAAACAGCTCCACACACATAAACAGCTCAACACAACACAACAGCTCCACACACGTAAACAGCTCAACACAACACAACAGCTCCACACAGGTAAACAGCTCCACACAGGTAAACAGCTTCACACAGGTAAACAGCTCCACACAGGTAAACAGCTCCACACAACACAACAGCTCCACACAGGTAAACAGCTCCACACAGTTAAACTGCTCCACACAACACAACAGCTCAACACAGGTAAACAGCTCCACACAACACAACAGTTCAACACAGGTAAACAGCTCCACACAGGTAAACAGCTTCACACAGGTAAACAGCTCCACACAGGTAAACAGCTCCACGCAGGTAAACAGCTCCACACAACACAACAGCTCAACACAGGTAAACAGCTCCACACAACACAACAGCTCAACACAGGTAAGCAGCTCCATACAGGTAAACAGCTCCATACAGGTAAACAGCCCGACACAACACAACAGCTCAACACAGGTAAACAGCTCAACACAACACAACAGCTCCACACAGGTAAACAGCTCCACACAGGTAAACAGCTTCACACAGGTAAACAGCTCAACACAGGTAAACAGCTCCACACAACACAACAGCTCCACGCAGGTAAACAGCTCCACACACGTAAACAGCTCAACACAACACAACAGCTCCACACAGGTAAACAGCTCCACACAGGTAAACAGCTCCACACAACACAACAGCTCCACACAGGTAAACAGCTCCACGCAGGTAAACAGCTCCATGCAGGTAAACAGCTCCACACAGGTAAACAGCTCCACACAACACAACAGCTCAACACAGGTAAACAGCTCCACACAACACAACAGCTCAACACAGGTAAACAGCTCCACACAGGTAAACAGCTCCACACAACACAACAGCTCAACACAGGTAAACAGCTCCACACAGGTAAACAGCTTCACACAGGTAAACAGCTCCACGCAGGTAAACAGCTCCACGCAGGTAAACAGCTCCATGCAGGTAAACAGCTCCACACAGGTAAACAGCTCCACACAACACAACAGCTCAACACAGGTAAACAGCTTCACACAGGTAAACAGCTCCACACAGGTAAACAGCTCCACACAGGTAAACAGCTTCACACAGGTAAACAGCTCCACACAGGTAAACAGTTCCATACAGGTAAACAGCTCCATACAGGTAAACAGCCCGACACAACACAACAGCTCAACACAGGTAAACAGCTCCACACAACACAACAGCTCCACGCAGGTAAACAGCTCCACACAGGTAAACAGCTCCACACACGTAAACAGCTCAACACAACACAACAGCTCCACACACGTAAACAGCTCAACACAACACAACAGCTCAACACAGGTAAACAGCTCCATACAGGTAAACAGCTCCATACAGGTAAACAGCCCAACACAACACAAAAGCTCAACACAGGTAAACAGCTCCACACAACAGCTCCACGCAGGTAAACAGCTCCACACAGGTAAACAGCTCCACACACGTAAACAGCTCAACACAACACAACAGCTCCACACAGGTAAACAGCTCCACACAACACAACAGCTCCACACAGGTAAACAGCTCCACACAGGTAAACAGCTCCACACAGGTAAACAGCTCCATGCAGGTAAACAGCTCCACACAGGTAAACAGCTCCACACAACACAACAGCTCCACACAGGTAAACAGCTCCACACAGGTAAACAGCTCCACGCAGGTAAACAGCTCCATGCAGGTAAACAGCTCCACACAGGTAAACAGCTCCACACAGGTAAACAGCTCCACACAACACAACAGCTCCACACAGGTAAACAGCTCCACACAACACAACAGCTCCACACAGGTAAACAGCTCCACACAGGTAAACAGCTCCACGCAGGTAAACAGCTCCATGCAGGTAAACAGCTCCACACAGGTAAACAGCTCCACACAGGTAAACAGCTCCACACAACACAACAGCTCCACACAGGTAAACAGCTCCACACAACACAACAGCTCCATGCAGGTAAACAGCTCCACACAGGTAAACAGCTCCACACAACACAACAGCTCCACACAGGTAAACAGCTCCACACAGGTAAACAGCTCCACGCAGGTAAACAGCTCCATGCAGGTAAACAGCTCCACACAGGTAAACAGCTCCACACAGGTAAACAGCTCCACACAACACAACAGCTCCACACAGGTAAACAGCTCCACACAACACAACAGCTCCACACAGGTAAACAGCTCCACACAGGTAAACAGCTCCACACAGGTAAACTGCTCCACGCAGGTAAACAGCTCCACGCAGGTAAACAGCTCCACACAGGTAAACTGCTCCACACAGGTAAACAGCTCCACACAGGTATACTGCTCCACGCAGGTAAACAGCTCCACGCAGGTAAACAGCTCCACACAGGTAAACAGCTCCACGCAGGTAAACAGCTCCACGCAGGTAAACAACTCCACACAGGTAAACAGCTCCACACAGGTAAACAGCTCCACACAGGTAAACAGCTCCACACAGGTAAACAGCTCCATGCAGGTAAACAGCTCCACACAGGTAAACAGCTCCACACAACACAACAGCTCCACACAGGTAAACAGCTCCACACAGGTAAACAGCTCCACGCAGGTAAACAGCTCCATGCAGGTAAACAGCTCCACACAGGTAAACAGCTCCACACAGGTAAACAGCTCCACACAACACAACAGCTCCACACAGGTAAACAGCTCCACACAACACAACAGCTCCACACAGGTAAACAGCTCCACACAGGTAAACTGCTCCACACAGGTAAACAGCTCCACGCAGGTAAACAGCTCCACACAGGTAAACAGCTCCACACAGGTAAACTGCTCCACGCAGGTAAACAGCTCCACGCAGGTAAACAGCTCCACACAGGTAAACTGCTCCACACAGGTAAACAGCTCCACACAGGTATACTGCTCCACACAGGTAAACAGCTCCACGCAGGTAAACAGCTCCACACAGGTAAACAGCTCCACGCAGGTAAACAGCTCCACGCAGGTAAACAACTCCACACAGGTAAACAGCTCCACACAGGTAAACAGCTCCACACAGGTAAACAGCTATACTCTTCCAAGCATCTGCTGCCTCTGGTAATTAGTTTAATACACTGAGCAATAAACTCAGGACATAAGAACATGGAGAAGTAAGTCCATCATATTAAATAAACCCATATATCTACCACACACACACACACACACACACACACACACACACACACACACACACACACACACACACACACACACACAGCTTTCCTGTCACTTCCAATTCAGCTTCATCTACTGTGTGTGTTTGAGAGTCTGTGTGGGCAGTCTTGTGTCATTCCTAATCAGTACCGAAGTTTTAACGCATGCCACGCACATATCGTCCCCATTATAATAGCACGCACGAACACACACACACACACACACACACACACACACACACACACACACACACACACACACACACACACACACACACACAAAGGGAGAGTGCTACATCAACCCCCATTTGTCAGCTACAGTGGCACCTCACTTCACCTTTGAACCTGTTGCCGGTAGCAACGGCGGCGATGTCTTCATTAGACCCATGCTGAGCTGTCAGTTTCGTTCATGCTCCAACAACACCCTCGCCCCGAGATATCCGTAGCAACGGCGCTCACTGACCCCTCGTGACGGAAGTGCACAGCGACAGAACTGAGAAAACGTTTAAGTGCTGTCAGCTTCAGTCAGTACAGACGCCACTGCTACAGGTGAGACAGAGAGGCTCCGCCCCCTCACCCCTCTCTGTTTATTTAACTGCGTTGGAAAGAGAACTGACGGTTTACTGGCTGCAAACAGTGTAGACCAGGGTGTCGAATAGCAGCAGAAGTCCATTAAAACATGGTCTCCTCGTTATTCTTAGAGAGTTTACCTTTCCTGAGTTCTCTAATATACGGGCAGACGGATGGAGGCGGGGCTTATTCAACTCTGCTCTATTGTGACCCCCCAGTGTTCCTGTCCACTGGTCCTGTCCACTGGTCCTGTCCACTGGTCCTGTCCAATAGTCCTGACCACTGGTCCTGTCCACTGGTCCTGACCACTGGTCCTGTCCAATGGTCCTGTCTGCTGGCCATTCCTGTTCGTGTGCTCTTAATGGTCTTCCCTGCACAGGTCATTTGGTCACTTGGTTGCTGTGAATTCTCAGGCTTATACACACTTACACACAGGCAAGAACTCAAGAGATTCTTTCAGTAATCATATATGTTCCTTATTGCCCTCTCTCTCTTCCTTCTCTCTCTCTCTCTCCCGCTCTCTCTCCCTCTCTCTCTCTGTAGCCGGTGGATTTCGAGATGAACCGTGCCTTCATGCTGACTGTGGTGGTGTCTAACCAGGCTCCTCTAGCTGACGGCATTCAGTCCTCTCTGCAGTACACTGCTGGGGTCACTATCTCAGTCAGGGACGTTAACGAGGCACCCGTCTTCCCCGACAATCCCAAGATGGTGCGTTTTGAGGAGGGGGGTCCCTGCTGGCACTATCATCACCACATTCTCTGCAAAGGACCCGGACACATTAATGCAGCAGACCATCCGGTAAGAGATAGAAGCTTCCGGAAGGAGCTATACAGCACACTCTGTACTTAGGTGGTGGGTCTATGTGCACCTCCAAACTCCTCTACTACTAGGGCTTTATTCTTCTATCTCATCTCCCAACCTCCTCCCCCTCCGCCCCCCCCCCCCCCCCCTGCACTCCGGCAGGTCTGTTGACTGCTTCTGCCCTGAGCCGGTCTCCTCTAGATGGACTCTGTCAGGCTCTGTGGAGGCCCTGAGCACACTAAGAGCTCCATGCAGATGAATGGTCCCAGTGCAGAACCATGAAGGCTCCTGCAGAGACCCACACAGATCCAGGCCCATCAGAGACCCACACCCACACAGATCCAGGCCCATCAGAGACCCACACCCACACAGATCCAGGCCCATCAGAGACCCACACCCACACAGATCCAGGCCCATCAGAGACCCCACACCCACACAGATCCAGGCCCATCAGAGACACACACCCACACAGATCCAGGCCCATCAGAGACCCACACCCACATAGATCCAGGCCCATCAGAGACCCACACCCACACAGATCCAGGCCCATCAGAGACCTACACCCACACAGATCCAGGCCCATCAGAGACCCACACCCACACAGATCCAGGCCCATCAGAGACCCACACCCACACAGATCCAGCCCCATCAGAGACCCACACCCACACAGATCCAGGCCCATCAGAGACCCACACCCACACAGATCCATGCCCATCAGAGACCCACACCCACACAGATCCAGGCCCATCAGAGACCCACACCCACACAGATCCAGGTCCATCAGAGACCCACACCCACACAGATCCAGGCCCATCAGAGACCCACACCCACACAGATCCAGGTCCATCAGAGACCCACACCCACACAGATCCAGGCCCATCAGAGACCCACACCCACACAGATCCAGGCCCATCAGAGACCCACACCCACACAGATCCAGGTCCATCAGAGACTAACACCCACACAGATCCAGGCCCATCAGAGACCCACACCCACACAGATCCAGGCCCATCAGAGACCCACACCCACACAGATCCAGGCCCATCAGAGACCCACACCCACACAGATCCAGGCCCATCAGAGCCCCAGACCCTCATTACGCTGTTGATACTGAGGCTCTCACAGACCCGTTTGGCATCATCTTACCTGCAAATACCGTTATGTTTGCTCATAAGAGCCTAACTCCTGTTAAACCAGTTGTGTGTACTAGAGTGTATATGTTGGATCAGCCTGATTGAATTTCAGAGATGATCCAGTTTTTAGTGTGTCCTGAAAGGCCAGACTAGCATTCTCTCCAGTATTTACGCTCCCACAATTCTCTCTCTCTCTCTCTCTCTCTCTCTCTCTCTCTCTCTCTTTCTCTCTCTCTCTCTCTCTCTCTCTCTCTCTCTCTCTCTCATTCTTCACTCTTATTTTCTTTCTCTCTACCTCTGAGGGAGAGTGATCTAAACAAATTTACCAGTTAATTTCACTACTAATGAGAGTAAATTGGGTGTACATTATAATTTTGGAAGATTTTGAAATAACCAGCTGGGCCATCGTGTTCTCTCTCTCTCTCTCTCTCTCTCTCTCTCTCTCTCTCTCTCTCTCTCTCTCTCTCTCTCTCTCTCTCTCTCTCTCTCTCTCTCACACACACACACACACTCCCCATATCTGTCTTATAGTTGATTGTTGGCTGAAAGCTAAAACAGCTTCTTTGTGTATATTTTGCTGTCAGTTCTGAGTCAGGGAGCTTCGATGGGAACTTCATCTATGAGTTGCGGAGGCATTTAGCTGAAGCAGACAAAAGCGTAGCGAACCCTATTAATGAGAAACGGCAGCCATTGTTGCGCTAGCAGCCACATGAAGCACGTTGACTCCGCCGTCCCTGTAAAAGCGCGTGAGTAATGGAGGTGCAGTGACAGGAGCCTCTACCTCGGCTCCCCTCAGTCACACCGCCACGCTGCTCGTTAGCGGCGGAGCTGACGCAGGGCGATCACTCTTCAGGGCTGCTGACAAACTTCGGGTAATGTGCATAGTTGGCTAAGCCTGCTGATTAGGCTGGGTAACCACGAGAGACGATGTGAGACACATCCACAAGGCAGATTACTGCTGCAGAGCACCACCTGACTGTAACAAGATGTCAGTTGGCCAATCACCTCTCTGCCTGCCGCTTGGCTACGCCCCCTGCACCTCTCTCTGACGACTAATTCCAAATGTTCTTTATCGGGGATGAGGCAGTGGGGCGGGGGGCGGAACCTGAGGTCAAGAGGGAGGGGCTCTCTCTCTCTCTCTCTCTCTCTCTCTCTCTCTCTCTCTCTCTCTCTCTCTCTCTCTCTTTTGCTCTTCCTCCAAAACTTTTTTCTCTTTTTTTCACTCTTGCTTTTCTTTGCTTATTCGTTGTGTTTTCCTTCTTGTTGTTTACTTCTCAACACCCTTCACCGTATTACCAGTACAAGTATCTTTCATTCTAATGAGCTTCTGTCTGGCCGCCCGGTCGTCCTGCTGTCACACTGCTGTTGCTGACCTGGTCTTTTTACATTCACTGTCTCGTTGTTTCTTTGATGGCGTGACGGTCGCCCTAGAACTGACATCACTTCCTAAACACCATCTGATCTGCTCAGTGCTGATTGGCATTTCATTAATGAGTCTGACTGAAGAAGTGATCTAAGACACTCCCCAAACTTCACGCGTCTCACCCTCTCACCCTTGTGATCTAGGACACTCCCCAAACTTCACGCGCCTCACCCTCTCACCCTTGTGATCTAGGACACTCCCCAAACCCCACACACCTCATCCTCTCACCCTTGCTCAGACGCACACCGCCTCTCCTTGAACCTTGCGTGTATAAATTAGTGCCAGTACTTCTTCAGTAGAGCCATAGACGTTTAATCTGCATCCAGGATGTTGTGGGGTGGCTGTTAATCTGGGCATCTTGGTTTCTCTTATTTAATATGCAGAGGAGGATGAAGGTGAAGCTCAGTGTATGTAGCTTCATTCCACCAGGGCCAGATCAACATGCACCGGAGGGCCATTATTGAGCTTAATACACTTACTACAAGTTTATAGTGTCTGCATTAAGTGCTGTTTGGGGAGTTTAATTAAAAGGTTGTTTAAAGTGGTGAAGGGTCTTGTGCACAGGAACGGGCCTTTTGTAATGGCTTTTTATCGTCAGCCGATGTTAATCCAGTTTTAATGATGGCGTCGTTGGACGGTGAGTGAGGGAGATAAGTGCTCTCTCAGACGTGTGCAAGCAGATAAATTAGGTTGATTGCTGATGGACCAGAGGTCAGAGTCGTTAACCTCTGCTCTGGTTTCTTCTGATCTCCATGTATAGCCCATGTGCCTGATGTGGAAACCACAATGTGTTCATCACTGTGTTGGATGAAGGAAAACAGGACTGTACAGAACTAACAGAACAATCAAAACTGAAGGCTTCTCGGGCCAGAATTACGTTTTTCAGCATGCATGTCTAGCTTTGTCTGTTCCCTAACCTCAGTATTAAGTGTCTATGGGTGGGTTGGTTGTGGGATGTGGGATCTGGACTGTGGCGTCTGGGGTCTGGTGTTTGGGCTGTGGGTGTGGGGTGTGGGGCGTTGTCCTAATGGAGTGATAATGGAGAGAGGTCCTCAATGGAGACTGTTAGGGTTACTTCTGCAGTAGAAGATGATGATGATGATGAGTTTCTGATGTTTGGGGTCCTGTTTATTAAGCCCATAGAAGGATGTTTACTCTGGAGTTTTCTTCTGCCGCTGGTCATCAAATGCTCAGCACATAAACAATCATCAATTACTAGCCACACACTCCTGTAGGTGTTCATACTTGTGTAGGTGTTCATACTTGTGTAGGTGTCCATACTTATGTAGGTGTTCATACTTGTGTAGGTGTTCATGCTCCTGTAGATGTTCATACTTGTGTAGGTGTTCATATTCCTGTAGGTGTTCATACTTGTGTAGGTGTTCATACTCCTGTAGGTGTTCATACTTGTGTAGGTGTTCATACTCCTGTAGGTGTTCATACTCCTGTAGGTGTTCATACTTGTGTAGGTGTTCATACTTATGTAGGTGTTCATACTCCTGTAAGTGTTCATACTTATGTAGGTGTTCATACTCCTGTAGGTGTTCATACTTGTGTAGGTGTTCATACTTGTGTAGGTGTTCATACTCCTGTAGGTGTTCATACTTATGTAGGTGTTCATACTCCTGTAGGTGTTTATACTCGTGTAGGTGTTCATACTTGTGTAGGTGTTCATATTTGTGTAGGTGTTCATACTCCTGTAGGTGTTCATACTTATGTAGGTGTTCATACTCCTGTAGGTGTTCATACGTATGTAGGTGTTCATACATATGTAGGTGTTCATACTTATGTAGGAGTGGGTTTGGGTGGGTTTAGTCATGTTGGAAGCATGGTTAGAGCAAAAATATGGGACCATCTCCAGGGCCTGTAGTGCCAAAACCACAATTAAAGCCGCAATTTAATTTAATTTGTAAAGATGTACCCGAATGTATGGGTCTGAGTTACAGAAGTCTATCTATCTCTTTCTGTCTCTCTAACTTTATGTCTGCATTAGCCTGTTGTGTTGAACACAAGGATAATAGCAAATAGCTAAAAAAGACAATACCCAGGAAGCGAGAGAGAAAGAGAGACAGTATATATATGAGGGAGAGAGAGAGAGAGAGAGAGATCAAAGGAGATGACACTCTCCATGTGTGTGTGTGTGTGTGTGTGTGTGTGTGTGTGTGTGTGTGTGTGTGTGTGTGTGTGTGTAAGATGCATTACTCCTCTGGCTCAAGCAAGAAGTAATCAAGTAGCCTAAAGCTGAAAAATTGGACTCTTGTTTGGAGACAGCGAGAAGGTGATGCGTGCTCTGAATGTCCTGGATGTCCTCGTCAGCAAAAGAGTGTTTAAAGGGCTACTGTCGTTTGTTGGGCTTTGCCCCCAAGATTCCTCTGTGCCTGAAGCCCTGGACAAAGATGCAGACCGGGTTTGCTGTGGTCAGCAATTTATAGGGAGGTTGTGCCAGTGTATTTTTGAAACAGAACACAAGTGCAGTGTTTCTGCAATTGCCTCACACTAGACACCTCTCTGGAGGTTAGCCAATCCGAACGAGATTACACCAAAAACACTGACTCCACCCCTGTGGAGGTTAGCCAACCAGAACGAGATTACACCAAAAACACTGACTCCACCTCTCTGGAGGTTAGCCAACCAGAACGAGATTACACCAAAAACACTGACTCCACCTCTGTGGAGGTTAGCCAATCAGAACGAGATTACACCAAAAACACTGACTCCACCTCTCTGGAGGTTAGCCAATCAGAACGAGATTACACCAAAAACACGGACTCCACCTCTCTGGAGGTTAGCCAATCAGAACGAGATTACACCAAAAACACCGACTCCACCTCTCTGGAGGTTAGCCAATCAGAACGAGATTACACCAAAAACACTGACTCCACCTCTCTGGAGGTTAGCCAACCAGAATGAGATTACACCAAAAACACTGACTCCACCTCTCTGGAGGTTAGCCAATCAGAACGAGATTACACCAAAAACACTGACTCCACCTCTCTGGAGGTTAGCCAACCAGAATGAGATTACACCAAAAACACTGACTCCACCTCTCTGGAGGTTAGCCAACCAGAACGAGATTACACCAAAAACACTGACTCCACCTCTCTGGAGGTTAGCCAATCAGAACGAGATTACACCAAAAACATTGACTCCACCTCTGTGGAGGTTAGCCAATCAGAACGAGATTACACCAAAAACACTGACTCCACCTCTCTGGAGGTTAGCCAACCAGAACGAGATTACACCAAAAACACTGACTCTGATGTCCACCGGTTTCTCCACACTACCGCACAAATACTGTGGTGGTGGACCTTTCTTAACCTCCTGCTCTCCAAAGATCTCCGCTGGGTCCAGATTCATTCCAGACTTTTGTAGTTACATATCTTTCCTGTTGTTTTCACTGTTCTTAAATAATACACAATGTTTACTGTGTAATGGGCCTAAAAGTACCGACAGCTAAAGAATAATCCTGAAGTTTATGAGGTCAGACAGTAAGAACCAGCCAACATGAAACAGAATAACAAACAGCGTTGACCATGATGCTGGATAGGTAGTCCACTTCCTCTTTACCATCAATGGGTGTTAATAGTACAGTGAGATAAATACCATATACATATATTGCAAAATAAATATATATAGCGAAATACCATATACATATATTGCAAAATAAATATATATAGCGAAATAGCATATACATATATTGCAAAATAAATATATATAGCGAAATAGCATATACATATATTGCTAAACAAATAACATTTACATATATAGCTAAATAAAAAGAAGGCCTTTATTTTTATTGACTGTACTGGCATTTCAGCTGTAATTTTTTAAGTGGTTTTAAGAGGCCACAATGATAATCGGCGATGAAGGGTAATCACTGATCTACAATAAAGCATTTTATCACAAATGTGTTTATACCTAATTTTATGTACTGTTACAGAATTCTTTTATGATCAAGAGTTTAAATCTTACTGCATAGGTATACTGCATAGGTTTTAAACACACACACACACACACACACACACACACACACACACACACTTTCTCTGTCTCTCTCTAAATGCTCTTTTATCTCCACATGTAGGTATGCTAAGCTGTCAGACCCTGCTAACTGGCTTACTATCAATTCGACTAATGGTCAGATCACCACGTCGGCTGTTCTGGACAGAGAGTCCGTCTACGTGAAGAAGAACGTCTATGAGGCCACCGTACTGGCTGCGGACAACGGTGAGGCGGGTTCTGTCTCTCCCAGAATAACAGACTGACACAGACTGACAGGTGTCTAAGCGAATAAAATATAGGCCAGCGTATAAGAATTCATAATAAAATAAGCTAACAGGGTACAATGGGGGAGAGAGTGTGTTTTATAGGTGTGTTGAGGAGAAATAGATGAATATGTTAAAATATCAGCACAGTATATTTAGAACTCCCATTCTGTGTCTTAAACCAGTCCCACATGTACATAAGATTAAACAAATATTGTGTGTACCTGGTATTAAACCAGTCCCATATGCATGATGACCAGCACAAATACATTTAAAACACATCATTTAATAAATCTCTCTCTCTCTCTCTCTCTCTCTCTCTATATATATATATATATATATATATATATATATATATATATATATATATATATATATCTCACTCTCTGTCTCTTGTTCCTTATTTCTGCCTCTCCCTCAATCTCTCTGCTTCTCCTTTTCTCTCTCCCTTTTTTATTTCTCTCTTTCCTTATCTGTCTCTCCCTCAATCTCTCTCTCTCCCACTCTCTCTCTCTCACACAAATGCTCTAACTCTGTTTGTTTGTTCTCTCTAATATCCCACCGTGTGCAAGCTTAGCTGAGCACAACCCCAATCAGCACAGACAAACACAGAGCTGGCCTACCCTGGGGCCTTATCAGGCCGGCCAGCTCTGCCGTTTGTCTGAATGCATGGCTGTTTCTCACCACTGGCTGACACCGTCATGGCCGTGGTGTGCAGCGTGGGCAGCAGTGTCTTGCCTTTCTGCCTCCAGCCCCTCTGCGCCTTTTCTCACTGATGGACGAGTGGAGAGAGGGATGAAAGGAGGAGCCATTAAAGCTGCTCATCTGGGAACACTAAGGCCCCTAAACCCTAACACTCAGTCCCCAAAACACTGACACACGGTTCCTTAAACCCTAACAATTAGTCCCCTAAATCCTAACCACCCTTCAGCTCTCTCTCTCTCTCTCTCTCTCGCTCTCTCTCACTCTCTCTCTCTCTCTCTCTCTCTCTCTCTCTCTCATATCAAAACAGATCAAATCAAATGTGCTTAATTGACATGACAGGATAAATATATATGTTTTATATGCCAAAGCAATACAGTATATACAAATATATTATTGATATACAAATAATAGGATAGAAAAGAAATGAAAAACCAAAATGAAAAACCACAAGGTAAACAATAACTAAGAAAAGGACATTAGATTAGTCTAAATAAGTGAAAAGATATTAAACAGAAAAAAGGCCCCTGGACGTGGGAGGGTAAATTACAGTCTAAATAACTGAAAGGATATTAGATTACAGTTCTAATAACTGAAAGGATATTAGATTACAGTTCTAATAACTGAAAAGATATTAGAATACAGTCTAAATAAATGTAAAAGGACATTAGATAACAGTCTAAACAACTGTAAAAGGACATTAGATTAGTCCAAATAACTGTAATAGGACATTAGATTACAGTCTAAATAACTGTAATAGGACATTAGATTACAGTCTAAATAACAGTAATAGGACATTAAATTACAGTCTACATAACTTAATCCTTAATCTTTCATAGTGTTCTCTCTGATAGTGTCCTAAATCTACAGGTCCAGCAGTGCAGATCCGGGTCTCTCCGGGTCTTTCCATGGCCTGCATGGCCAGTTCCTACTCACTCATTCTGTTTTGAGAGGGTTTGCCTTTGTTTTTGCTCCTTATTTCGATGAGGTCATTGGATCATTTGTATTAATGGTTAAGTAATTTATAACACTTACATTTGTTCTGCTGTGTAATTTGTCAGTACAGGGTGTAATTTGCATTGTTATACACTCTAATAATTCTCTCTCTCTGTGAACTCTCTCTCTCTGTCCCTCTCTCTGTATGAATTATCTTTCTATTTCTTTCTCTCTTTTCCCCTCTCTCTATCCCTCTCTCTCTACCCTCTCATTTTCTTTTCTTTTTGCCATCTTTGTTCCACATTTTGGTTCTTGACTCTCACTCACACTAGTCCCATCCAGACAGGACCAGAACAAAAACCCAGACAGGACCAGAACAGGAACCCAGACAGGACCAGAACAGAAACCCAGACAAGACCAGAACAGGAACCCAGACAAGACCAGAACAGGAACCTAGACAGGAACAGAACAAAAACCCAGACAGGACCAGAACAGAAACCCAGTCAGGATCAGAACAGGAACCCAGACAGGAACAGAACATGAACCCAGACAGGACCAGAACAGGATCCCAGACAGGACCAGAACAGAAACCCAGACAGGACCAGAACAGTATCCCAAACCTCCAGACCAAAGCATGGAAAGCTTGATGATACCTATAGTGATGATATAGATGATACCTATAGTGTTTGTTTCTCATCTTAGATATTTTCAGAAGGAAAGGCAGCCAGGGAGAGGGGGGAGAGAAAGAGAGAGAGAGAGAGAGAGAGAGAGAGAGAGAGAGAGAGAGAGAGAGAGAGAGTGGGCCTTCGTGTCTGTGTGGACCACACACTCTGGGCTGAAGGGCCCTAAACCCAGTCACATCCTCCCCCAACCTACAGGGATATGGAGTAGCCTGTGGTTATACACCATTAAACTAGAAACTCCCTTAGATGTGTGTATGCTTACGTTAGTGTGTGTGTGTGTGTGTGTGTGTGTCTGTCTGTCTGTCTGTCTGTCTGCATGCAGACCTTGAGTATTGCACTTGGAAAGTGTGTGTTGATAATCTAGGGGATTATGGTAATAGTTACTGTGGGGGATTACATTTAGAGGCGTAATGCTGTCATTGGGTGCATCATCCCCATAACCGCCCTAATCCCCCACAATCACCAACCCTCCCCTCCCATACAGTCATACTCTACAGCGCCCTCTTCTGTCTGCTGCTGTCAGTGTTCATTGCATTTTAAAACCTGCGTAATGCTGATATCAGCATAGACAAAATGCTTCTGCAAGAATTGTGCACAAGACTATCACTGTGTGTGTGTGTGTGTGTGTATGTGTGTGTGTGTGTGTGTCACGAAAGTTGCGTGTGCGAGTGTCAATTGCTAAGCGGGAAGACCGCTAGCAACCGCGGACAATCTATAATAGTAGCAAAAACATTGGTTTATTCAATATTGACGACAGCCTAACTTTTTTATTGACAGCTAATTGAGCGATAGAACACGAGAGGGAGTGTGTTATCGTGAATATATGTACATGCCGTTACTTGACAACGCGTCCGCGGAGTGATACAGAGAATGAGAATACCGTGCTGTTATCACACATATCTGCAGGGTTAGAACACTTCTCAACCAGTCGGATTGTGAACTAACTGTTGTATAATTGGCGAATGATCATTTAGTGTTAGAAGGGGAGGGACAACTGTGAATTTTGATTGGACATAAATTTAAGTAGATTTCTCGATGGGACCAATTAGGTTTACAAATTTATATGTAATTCATTGGCCCTTTGGCGAGCTACTCGGAAAGGGGTGGCTCGCGAGCAACGTGTTGGAGACCCCTGGTCTATAGGGTAGAAGTGTGTAGGTGTCTGAGGTCTGTCTGTAAGGTAGAAGTGTGTAGGTGTTTGAGGTCTGTCTGTAAGGTAGAAGTGTGTAGGTGTTTGAGGTCTGTCTGTAGGGTAGAAGTGTGTAGGTGTTTGAGGTCTGTCTGTAGGGTAGAAGTGTGTAGGTGTTTGAGGTCTGTCTGTAGGGTAGAAGTGTGTAGGTGTTTGAGGTCTGTCTGTAGGGTAGAAGTGTGTAGGTGTTTGAGGTCTGTCTGTAGGGTAGAAGTGTGTATGTGTCTGAGGTCTGTCTGTAGGGTAGAAGTGTGTATGTGTTTGAGGTCTGTCTGTAGGGTAGAAGTGTGTAGGTGTCTGAGGTCTGTCTGTAGGGTAGAAGTGTGTAGGTGTCTGAGGTCTGTCTGTAGGGTAGAAGTGTGTATGTGTCTGAGGTCTGTCTGTAGGGTAGAAGTGTGTATGTGTTTGAGGTCTGTCTGTAGGGTAGAAGTGTGTATGTGTTTGAGGTCTGTCTGTAGGGTAGAAGTGTGTATGTGTTTGAGGTCTGTCTGCAGGGTAGAAGTGTGTAGGTGTCTGAGGTCTGTCTGTAGGGTAGAAGTGTGTAGGTGTTTGAGGTCTGTCTGTAGGGTAGAAGTGTGTAGGTGTCTGAGGTCTGTCTGTAGGGTAGAAGTGTGTAGGTGTTTGAGGTCTGTCTGTAGGGTAGAAGTGTGTAGGTATCTGAGGTCTGTCTGTAGGGTAGAAGTGTGTAGGTGTTTGAGGTCTGTCTGTAGGATAGAAGTGTGTAGGTGTTTGAGGTCTGTCTGTAGGGTAGAAGTGTGTAGGTGTTTGAGGTCTGTCTGTAGGGTAGAAGTGTGTATGTGTTTGAGGTCTGTCTGCAGGGTAGAAGTGTGTAGGTGTTTGAGGTCTGTCTGTAGGGTAGTAGTATGTATATGTGTTTGAGGTCTGTCTGTAGGGTAGAAGTGTGTAGGTGTTTGAGGTCTGTCTGTAGGGTAGAAGTGTGTAGGTGTTTGAGGTCTGTCTGTAGGGTAGAAGTGTGTAGGTGTTTGAGGTCTGTCTGTAGGGTAGAAGTGTGTATGTGTTTGAGGTCTGTCTGTAGGGTAGAAGTGTGTATGTGTCTGAGGTCTGTCTGTAGGGTAGAAGTGTGTATGTGTTTGAGGTCTGTCTGTAGGGTAGAAGTGTGTATGTGTTTGAGGTCTGTCTGCAGGGTAGAAGTGTGTAGGTGTTTGAGGTCTGTTTGTAGGGTAGAAGTGTGTAGGTGTTTGAGGTCTGTCTGTAGGGTAGAAGTGTGTAGGTGTTTAAGGTCTGTCTGTAGGGTAGAAGTGTGAAGGGTTGTTCAATGTGTGGATCTGGTGGTAGAACTTATCAGCCAGCATACACTGCAGAGCTAATGACCACTAGACAAGAGGGGCGTTCCAGAGGAAGTTATCTCCCATGATGCACTTCTCCTGGAGGCGGGTCTTTTGGAAGGGTTGGAACAAGCACTCCTTCTGCACTCCTCCCTCTCCTCCCACTCCCCATCAATCTAGTGCTGAATTAGACAGAGGGAACAAAAGGAAGAGATGAATAGAGAGAGAGTGTGTGCACACGTGCATTGCCTCCAAAGGCAAGAGCTGAGTTTTATCAGCTCTGTGTGTGTGTGTGTGTGTGTGTGTGTGTGTGTGTGTGTGTGTGTGTGTGTGTGTGTGTGTGTGTGTGTGTTCATGTGTGCACTAATGGAGACAGATGTCTGAGAGGGTTTGGTTAATTCCACACTGGCAGCTGATTATAGAAGCCTCAGTGCACAACCTGCCAGGGGGTGAAAGCTCACCACTACCAAAACAAAAACACATACACACACACACGCAAACATACACACACACACACACACACACACACACACACACACACACAAATACACACACACACAAATACACACACACACACACACACACACACACAAAGCTCTGCTCACTTTTCTCTCCATCTCTCATTTCTTTATCTCCTTTATCTCCATAGTTCTTCTTGTTTGGCTCCACACTCATTCTCTCCAGGATGAGTAACCGTGTGTTTCGCCTGTCTGACACACAGTAAATCTGTTATGGGGGTTTCCACGATAAATGTAGTGGAGCTGAATATCCTACCAGCTGTTGAAAATGGCAGCCAAAGGAAGGAGACTGAATATCCAAAACCGAATAAATCCGCCAGTAAGTTTGAGCTTTTAGCAGACGTGTAAAGCTCTTAGTATGCGGATGTGTGTCTTCTCCTGGTGCACTGTGGGAAATGTGCTGCTCCAGCTCCACTTCCTCTCAAGACACTCTACTTCTGCGCTGAACTGTAAGGTGCCTCTGCATTTTAGAAACTGATCTAAAAAACCTGATTGGCTGTTTGGTCTCCTTTCCAGGCAGTGGTTAAAATAGAGATATAAACGAACGTGATATTAGCACCCACAGCCCACAGCTCCGCTCAGCAGAACAAAACGGGGTAAAGGGCGTGTGGTAGTTCTCCTTGTGTGATCATACTCAGGTCAAATGTCAGCAGAACCAGGAGGTCTTGTGTTATACGTCTGTAACAGAAACACTCATTACGCTGGGAACATGTAGTCGCACATGTCAGGCATGTGGAGAATGAGGTTAACACCAGCATGGCAACATGGTGGAGATGTACCACAGTTTCTCCCCCAAGTCCTCCTCTCTCTCTCTCTATTTCTCTCTCTCTCTCTCTCTCTCTCTCTCTCTCTCTCTCTCTCTCCCTCTCTCTCTCCCTCTCCCTCTCTCCCTCTCTCTTCCCTTACTTTGGTAGCACTGGGATGACCTGTAGGAGGACTGTGATATCTAATGAAGATTTATTCGTTTATATGTTAATTTGTCCTCTCTGTCTCTCTCGGGCAGGTTCGCCCCCAGCAAGCAGCACTGGCACACTTCAGATCTACCTGATCGATGTGAATGATAACGCCCCGTCCCTCGTGCCACGGGAGGCTCAGATCTGTGAGAGGTCCTACAGCAGCTCTATCAACATCACGGCGGTGGACGCCGATTCCGACCCCAACGTGGGCCCCTTCGTCTTTGAGCTACCCGTCCACCCCTCCGCCATCCGACGCAACTGGACCGTGTCCCGTCTCAACGGTGAGCAGGACACAAGGACCTTCCAGAAAAACAGTGTTAAGAATGCTTCCCACATGGTAGTCAAAATGAGCATGGTGCTTGTGTTCCTGTTTATTTGATTGTTTCTTCTTAAATTGTTGTTCATTATTCAAAAGTTGATAGAGCAGGAGCTTCTGAATCAGTCCTGTCAGTGCGGTGAAAAGGCCCTGAATGGCCCTAAGCTGCATGAGTAATGAACCTTAGCAGCTTAACAGTGACTTGCAATAAAGTGAGGGACCTGTGGCCTGTACAGTGAACTACACACTGCAAAGGCTAAAGGCTAATCCAGAAACAGGAAACCAAGTACTGCTTCTGTTGATCAAATGTGAATTCTGATGGTCCCAGTGATGACCATTACTATACCGATTCTGATTCTGCACTCTGCACTTACTTATTGATGTGATTTAAATATTGGTGAAAGATTTTATCCTCTTCACAATGAGATTAATTAACCTCTTATCCTCAACCCCTACCACTAACCCCTTATCCCTAACCCCTACCACTAATCTCTTATTCCTAACCCCTACCACTAACCCCTTATCCCTAACCCCTACCACTAATCTCTTATTCCTAACCCCTACCACTAACCCCTTATCCCTAACCCCTACCACTAATCTCTTATTCCTAACCCCTACCACTAACCCCTTATCCCTAACCCCTACCACTAACATCTTATCCCTAACCCCTACCACTAACCCCTTATCCCTAACCCCTACCACTAACCCCTTATCCCTAACCCCTACCACTAACATCTTATCCCTAACCCCTACCACTAACACCTTATCCCTAACCCCTACCACTAACCCCTTATCCCTAACCCCTACCACTAATCTCTTATTCCTAATCCCTACACTAACCTCTTATCCCTAACCCCTACCACTAATCCCTTATCCCTAATCCCTACCACTAACCCCTTATCCCTAACCCCTACCACTAACCCCTTATCCCTAACCCCTACCACTAATCTCTTATTCCTAACCCCTACACTAACCTCTTATCCCTAACCCCTACCACTAACCCCTTATCCCTAACCCCTACCACTAACCCCTTATCCCTAACTCCTACCACTAATCTCTTATTCCTAACCCCTACACTAACCTCTTATCCCTAACCCCTATCACTAACACCTTATCCCTAACCCCTACCACTAACCCCTTATCCCTAACCCCTACCACGAACCCCTTATCCCTAACTCTTACTTTATCTCAATCTCAAACTCCCCATCGTACCCATCCACACCCCACTAATAATGATAAATCTACCTACACCCAACTACCCTTACTGATATACTGCCTCTACCCACAACCCCTTTCTCCACCTCTACCCCTCACCTACAACCCCACCCATCATGCTCACAGGAGACTATGCCCGGCTCGGTCTGAGGATCCAGTTTCTGGAGTCGGGCGTGTACGAGGTGCCTGTCCTGGTGTCGGACTCTGGGAACCCCCCGCTCTCCAACCGCTCCGTGATTAAGGTGAAGGTGTGTCCGTGTGATGAACACGGAGACTGTACGGTGGCGGGAGCCGTGGCTGCAGCGGGGCTGGGCACTGGAGCCATCATCGCCATCCTCATCTGCATCATCATCTTACTCAGTGAGTAACTCTACTCACCTCCTCTACGCTCTCCATGGGTATTTTTGTTTCTTAGGGCAGGACCTCTGTAGGACTCAGTGTCAGTTCTAGATAACATCCAGGATAGAGCTGACTGTGTGTTAGGACAGAAAGTATTTCCTTTTTTCCTATTTGCTAATGCCACTCTGTGATAACACAGTTGTTTATGTGCTGTGGTTTAGAGTGGCAGCTTGTAATGTAAGTACAATTAATGTCACAATATTTTCACAAGACTGTCACCATTTTGACAATGCCAGTATGTGTCACGTATTCAATGAACAGTTTTAATGTGTTTGAGTGCACATAAGCTCGTTGGAACATTAAAAAAACATTAAACTATCACTGTTGTTACAGCAGTACCTTGCATGTACAAAACTGCCACTATCTTAGAGAAGCAAAATGTTCATATATGACACATCTGGACTAAAAAGGTGCCAGGAACTGGATGAGGAACACTGGAAGAGCTTCAACACATCACAAACATGGTTCAAACCTGGGAGCACTTTGGACAAGCCAGAGGCTAAACTGTCACTCAGCGTTACTCTGGCTGCAGCTGACGATGGCCTGGAAAAAGATACTGTTTTATTATTTTGATTACATTTTAACCAGATGGCTCTGCCTTAATATAAAGCATCTGTATTAATGATGCTCTGATATTCTTCCTCCCTGATTCATGAAGCTATTTGCTCCCTGGTTTGTGGAGGTATCTGTTCCTAGTTCATGGAGGTATTTACTCCCTGGTCCATGGACATAATTTCTCCCTGGTACATGGAGGTATTTGTTCTCTGGTTTGTGGAGGTATTTGTTCTCTGGTTTGTGGTGGTATTTGTTCTCTAGTTTGTGGAGGTATTTGTTCTCTGGTTTGTGGTGGTATTTGTTTACTGGTTTGTGGAGATATTTGTTCTCTGGTTTGTGGAGGTATTTGTTCTCTGGTTTGTGGAGATATTTGTTCTCTGGTTTGTGGAGGTATTTGTTCTCTGGTTTGTGGAGGTATTTGTTCTCTGGTTTGTGGTGGTATTTGTTCACTGGTTTGTGGAGGTATTTGTTCTCTGGTTTGTGGTGGTATTTGTTCACTGGTTTGTGGAGATATTTGTTCTCTGGTTTGTGGAGGTATTTGTTCTCTGGTTTGTGGAGGTATTTGTTCTCTGGTTTGTGGAGGTATTTGTTCTCTGGTTTGTGGAGGTATTTGTTCTCTGGTTTGTGGTGGTATTTGTTCACTGGTTTGTGGAGATATTTGTTCTCTGGTTTGTGGTGATATTTGTTCTCTGGTTTGTGGAGGTATTTGTTCTCTGGTTTGTGGAGGTATTTGTTCTCTGGTTTGTGGAGGTATTTGTTCTCTGGTTTGTGGAGGTATTTGTTCTCTGGTTTGTGGAGGTATTTGTTCTCTGGTTTGTGGAGATATTTGTTCTCTGGTTTGTGTTCCCTTCTACATTGTGGTGTAAAATCTACTCTTCCACATTGCAACTGAAGCTGAAAGGGCTTGTGCGGGTGTGCCGTGTGTAACTGAAAGGTTTGGTGGGTGGTGAAGGAGCAAGCAAGGGGATTTTCCTCCCTCGGATGTAGAGTCCAGATGGGTGAGCTGCTTCACCCAGCATATCTGTCAGCTCCACCCGATATATCTATTTACGTAGCACTAGCTGGAACACTACCTAGGCCAAAGTTGACAGCTGGTTTTAGAATGTTCCAGAAAAATAATGTCAAGCCAAATGAATCCGTGTGAATGAGGAAGACTCTTTGCCAGCAGTCACACCCTACGTGTGTTGTGCTGCCGGCTGGACCAGCCCTGCCAAACATGGTGACTGGAATAATGGCCAGGGAGCCTGTTACTGTTCAAACGAAACCATCCTAGAACTACCCTACATTCTTTATTCATCTCTCACACTGGCCATGCTTGTGTGTGTGTGTGTGTGTGTGTGTGTGTGTGTGTGTGTGTGTGTGTGTGTGTGTTTTCTGTGCTACAGGTATGGTTTTGCTCTTCGTGGTATGGATTAAGAGGAGAGAGAAAGAGAGGCAGACCAAACAGCTCCTGATCGACCCAGAAGATGATGTCAGAGACAACATCCTGAAATATGATGAGGAAGGAGGTGGGGAAGAGGACCAGGTGAGCGGGTTCAGATCCTAGAGCTGCTCCGTTAAGACCAGTCTGGGTTGCATGTTCCCTCTGTCAACCTGCAAACACCAGGCGCGTAGTCTTGTTTCACCTGGTCATAAAGAAAACAGCCGGTTGTGAGGATGTTGGCTTACTATATACTAAATGTGAGGACATTAAGGACACTGTGGTGTGACTGTAGGTTAACCTGGTGTGACAGACAAGGGCTGTTGATGCTGGTCTTAAGTGGGCCTGTCCTTAGTGTGACTGTGGATGAACCTGCAGGACTATGACCTGAGCCAGCTCCAGCAGCCTGACTCTCTGGAGCACATCATGTGCAAGTCATCGGGCGTGCGGCGGGTTGACGAGAGACCCGTGGTGCCGGAGTCCCAGTACCCCCTGCGGCCAGTCTTACCCCACCCCGGGGACATCGGAGACTTCATCAACGAGGTACGTGGAGCCTGGGGTTTCTGCTCCTTGCTCGTTGTGGCCTCCAGACCTCCAGGGCACTGGCACTTACTTGGCATCGTTACATGAACACACTTCATTCATCTAACAGCAGGCTGCCCCGCCACATACTGAAGGCCACTCGCGATCCTGATACCAATTAAAACAGCTGTGTTGCCCTAATTAGAGGTGCAGCCTCTTCATCTGCCCTTCCCAAACTTCATCTATCATCCCAAGCACAAAATGCAGATGTTAACCCATATCGTATATTCACAGGGTGGGTTTTCTTGTTGTTAAGTATGCCAGTGGATCAGGGTTCACAGTCACTGTAAACTACTAAAGAACACTGCGTTCCTCCCCCACTGCACACACACTGCAGTTTTACACTGTCCTTCACAACAACCTCAAATTAGGTATTCAATTAACTACGCACCGCGATGAATGACTTTAGGGATAACGCGTATCCAGGTAGCAGCTGCACACTTAAGTTAGGGCTCGCTTTTCCAAGCTGTTCTCAGGGCCACATTTAGAATGCCTTACTCGGGTTTTGCTATGGCAAAAATAACACAAACGAATTCAAGACCTTCTGTAACGTTTTGCCACATATTTGTGTGTGATTGTTTTGTGTGCGTGTTCATTTATTCCTTCACTAATTTCTTATGCAGGGCGGAGTTGTGTTTACCTTCAGTTGTCTGGGTCTGACATTCACTACAAAGCAAATGAACATGAACATATAATTTACATGTTACTCATTCACTGTTTTCTGGCCTCAGAGCAGATCAGTGTTTATCTCAGTGTTTCAAAGACAACAATGGAAAAGAGGTGCAGTAGCTGTGACAAAGTTTCATTTTGCATTAGTGAGGAGGCCTGGGGGCTGCCTATGACTTACTCCAACGAGGTGTTTATTCTCCAGTGAGGTGTTTATTCTCCAGTTGGGTGTTTATTCTCCAATAAGGTGTTTATTCTCCAGTGAGGTGTTTATTATGCAGTGAGGTGTTTATTCTCCAGTGAGGTTATTATTCTCCAGTGAGGAGTTTATTCTCCAATAAGATGATTATTCTCCAGTGAGGTGTTTATTCTCCGGTGAGGTGTTTATTCTTCAGTGAGGTGTTTATTCTCCAGTGTGGTGTTTATCCTCCAGTGAGGTGTTTATCCTCCAGTGAGGTGATTATTCTCCAGTGAGGTGATTATTCTCCAGTGAGGTGTTATTCTCCAATAAGATGTTATTTTCCAGGGAAGTGTTATACTCCAGCAAGATGTTATTCTTCAGTAAGGTGTTTATTTTGTGGAGCAGCTCCAATGATTTAACTCTCCGGTCACCACCAAGTTGCGCAGATGAATGAGCAACTAATTGAATCAGCTAGCATTCACACAGCTAGCGCCAGAACAGAAAGTCTGATCCTCTGGAGGAAACAGAACGGTGGTCAGGAATCCAAAGGCACCCAGCTGGTCGCACCCGTGCCAGGATCTTCTGGGAGATTTGATTCACCTCCTCAACGTGCTGGGGCTGCTGCAGATGAGCTCGGAGGCTGCGTTCTGTTTGCTTGTTTGTTGAGGCTTTTTCCCCCTGTGTGTCTCAGGGCCTGCGAGCGGCGGATAATGACCCGACGGCACCGCCCTATGACTCGTTGCTGGTGTTTGACTACGAGGGCAGCGGATCCACTGCGGGCTCGGTCAGCTCCCTCAACTCCTCGAGCAGTGGCGAACAGGACTATGACTACCTCAACGACTGGGGTCCGCGCTTCAAGAAACTGGCCGACATGTATGGTGGCGGGAATGATGACTAGGACAGGGGTGAAGGCCCTCGCTAGTCCCCCTTATGTCACCTGACCTGCTGCGTCCTCCAATCACGGAGCAGAACTCTCTCAAACACACACCTACCAACACCGCCAACGGCCATGTCTCTGCCCAGCTCCAGAGAGTATTTGTACAGTGAGACAGCTGTGTGGACCTTCCTCTCCCCCCGCAAACAACCTTTCCTCCTTTTTTAAAAAAATCAGTTTTGCTTGGGGTTTTTTTGTTTGTTATTTTCTAGTCATATTTTGGTTCATGCTAAGTACTCTGTAGTATTTCCTTGAATGCTCCTTTGCTTGCGGATAAGGTAACTGTCTGCAGGCTTTCTGCTGCGGGGGAACAGAGGGGTAATAACCAACAACTCCCCTCTGCCCCCCCAACACTACACACCGCTGCAAGAACAGATACGCTGCAGTTTGCTTAGGGGAAAAAATGAAAGAAAAAATAGAAACAGACACACATTCTACTCTTCAACAAGAGTCTGAGGAAGCCATTCTTTTTCTTTCTTAAACTTGAAGTATATTAAGTGGAAAAGCACTGTCGTCGTCGTTAGTCTGCTGTCGTTTAAGAAGTGCCTTTGGTGGTGCGTAGTTTTGGATTTTTCCCAATCTCAGGACTGTCCTTTCGTCCAGACCTGCCCCTGACATTCGTACTCACTACTAAACCCGACCAGCCATGTTTACTCTAGAAGGGCCACTGAAGACTTTCTGTTTGACTGTCTCTAGATCGTACAGCCATACACAGCACCTAGCTAGTGCAGGGTAGAGCAGTGGAACAGTGTTCATCAGGCAGTACTGGAGAACATGACTGGGTCCAAATAAGTAGTTACCCCATATTAATATTACACTACGCAGATTAGTACAATTAATTACAAAAGTACAATTAAATTCATCGTTGTAGCAAAGCCACAATTTTGAAATTAATAAAGTTTGTGTTTTTTTATGTTTTTTGCTATTCTACTATTTATTTTAGAAAGACATTGATGCTTTTGCATCCATTGCAATGTGAAGGGTGGTAGTGAATGTTAGGAGTGCCTGAAGAATAGTAGGAGGGGTCTGAACATTTGTGGGTGGGGCCTGAACATTGGTGGGTGGGTCACGGACATTGACAGGTGGGGCATGAACATTGGTGGCATGTTTTGATTAGACCTCTGTTTGATGGGGTGAATTTCATCATAATAATGGAGGCAAGCACTTCTTCACCTGTCTTTGGTGTGCCTGTCAGCCCAGTATTGAAGAGGACTAAACTGTAAAAAGATGACACATGTTTAAAAAATGTCAGCAGTTAGCCCAGAGGTATGTGGCTTCTTCAGCCTGCACCTCTCTGATGGCAGGAGGATCAGCGCAGCCTTTAATGTGAGCTAGACAAGGACAGTGGAACGTGACTGCAGTGAAGGTGATGCTGCCAGTCTCACATCAAACTTGAGCACCAGTATGAAAACATATACAGGACACCGAACGTTAACTTTATATCAAAGCACTGTATCATTAATGGATCAGTTTTGCAAGCCACACCCAACAAACCCCCCACAACGAGCTCACAGACGTAGCCCAGGCTGCCACAGTTAATTCCACCACCATGAAATATTACTTTTATTTGGCAGTTGCTTTAATCCAAAGCAATTTCTCAGAACAAAGGCCCTATGTTCAATTATGTGTAATATTCAAAGCTTTCCCAGAGTTCAGAGAGATTTCTTCTGAAATAAGACTGCATTCATCAGACACAGTGTGTCAGATTAAAAAGTAGCAGCAGGTAAACAACCAATACAGCCTGGTTTTCTCCCCAGTCCTTCCCAGTTATCCCAGTCAAATCCCAGTCCAACCATATACATATACGAGTTTACAAGTCTGATCTATATCTCTGTTCACACTACAAACTTTGCTTACTTTCCATTTTTTGCTCAAACTGGATGTGCCTGATTGATGGTTCACATTCATAATTACAGGACAGTAGGTGTGTGAAGTGTGAACGTATCTGCCCTCCACAATAGACCAACACTGATATGTGTCTGTATGTCCACCACCAACATAAAACACCATATTAAAACGGCTGTTCCAGACGCCCCTAGTGGCTCAGACATGCATTGCATTTTTCTCCTGAGGAAAATGTGATGCCAACAGTTCATCAGCTGTGCACGATCAGGTCGATAAGGCGATAAAAAGCCAGACAGCTAGCTATTGCTGTTTCCGTAGCTACTGTTGTCACGGCTGTTGCTCTCCTCAATGCTGCCTGTGCTGGCTGACGACCAAAAGCGCTAAGCGCAGAATATCTGATCTCACCATCCACATTTATGTCACATAGCCACGAATCAGATACACATCTGATCTTACCATCCAAATTTATATCACATAGCCACGAATCAGATACATATCTGATCTAGGGCCACCTACAAAAGGGACTCAAACCTGATTTGAAAAGATTTGTCCACACAGTCCTGACAAAATCGGATTTATGTCACATTATAAAGAAATCTAATTTGCCTCACTTCATCCTGGTAATGTGTACATAGCTTTTGACCCTCGGTCTTAATCTAGGGTACTGCAGCACTGAAAGTAACGTAGGGTGTAGGGGACCGGGTGTGAGGTGTGGAGAGCAGCATACTGTAGGACTCTTCAGAGAATATAGTTCAATTGGTTCTGAAGTTCATAATGGTCACGTTGATGTTCCCGGCTACAAGGCTAGAGGCTCAACAGGAGTAGGAATCACTATGCCCTCACCAGGAGCTGGGTCACCACGAGCTGGTTCACCATGAGCTGGGTCACCAGGGGGTGGGTAACCATGAGCTGGGTCACCAGGGGGTGGGTAACCATGAGCTGGGTCACCAGGGGGTGGGTCTCCAGAAGCTTGGTTTGGTTTTTCTTGGAGCAACTTAGAGTTTTATTGTGGCTGAGATACAGAGTTGGCAACTGGACTGATGGCAGGACGTATTAATCAATGTTATAAATCTCCATACGTGATTATGGGAGTAGTAAGACAGGGATGCTACGTTTGATCATCTTTTACTTTGCTTTTTTTTTAGAGGGCACTTCAAAACGTTAAAATCAAGACAAAAAGGCTGTTTATGTCAGCCTCTTTAATGTTGAGCTGATGTAACTTGTCTGTAAGCTTTGTTGAAAATCCTGTGTAGTCATTGTAAAATGTCACCTGGGTAGCAGTACCCATTTTTCAAAGGTCTCTGTGATTGGCTATGTGCTATGACGCAGGTTCAGGTGGCCATATCTGATAGGTTGCAGCTTTGTCATGTGCTGTATAATTGCTTTTATTTACAGAGGCATGGCCACAGCTGTTCAAATGTCTGTTTGGGCTTTGCATACATCACAAATGCTATCAAAACTGTTGTATATATGGTTTTCTTTGAACATTTATTTTAATGGAATTAGATGTTTTGTACAGTTTCTTTATTTTGATTCTATTTTATTTTCCAACATTTCTGGTTAGCTTTGCTTTTAATGAATTATTAGAGTTGTTTTGGAAAATAGGCTTTAGAACACCACATGATAAGCCATTTGAGTTTCTGGTAAACTCTGAGAAATTCCAAGCTTAATGCCATATAATTTTATTGCTGTTTACAGATAAATATTGCTACTGCACAGTTACACACCCCTTCCTCTTCTCTCTCTCTCTCTCTCTCTCACACACACACACACACACACACACACACACACACACACACATTTACTTTGAGCAGACTTTATTTTGCAATTGCTACATTGGTAGAGAACATAACTGGTTGATTTTAGAGGGGGGAACGTTTCTCCACTGTAGTGTTTCCTATCTGCCAGGCGTTCAGCTATGCGCTCTCTTCATGAATAGATCTATACTACATAGCTGTACCCTGCTGAACTCTGCACCAGTGCGGTCCACAGGCCATGCCTCTTCCTGCTGCCGCATGCACAGCTTAACACGCAGCTCTACACCCGTTTAAAGAACCATCCAGAGGTGCCAGGCCAAATCTCTGCTATTCATGACATATTTTTCAGTGGTGAGTCACTGAAATGTGAGATGGGCAATCACACAGGTTAACACTTAATGTCATTAAGCATTTTGTAACATACATTTGTGCGTATGTCTTTTTCACGCTTCCGTGGCAAACAGAAGGATCAGAGGTTCAGCAGATGCTCACGTTCCCGTCCCTCTGTCTGTCTAGCGGCTGAAGTGGACCTAAATCATACTGTTTCTCCGTCCCTCTATGTGAACCAACCCTGGCCAGACTGGAGGAGTCAGGCTTCAGTGTGTTGTGAAGAGGATGTGTAGTGTGTAGCATGCAAACCAGAGCTTGAGAAATGGAACGAGACCACCAGGACCGGAGAGGACAGAGAGGACAGAGAGCGGTTCTGTGGGGGACGCTCTGTGTTCCTCACTGCTGTATGTACATAATGTTGTCACTGCTTGGAGCTGGACAGACGAGACAAAACTGGAGCTTTATTCATTGTTTTCTCTTTTTATTTCCTTTTTTGCATGTATCTTTTTCTAATGGACAACAATGAGTATCTATGAAATATCATACTGACGATTTTGAGATCGGAAGAGACCCGCATGACCGTGGTCATTCTTTTATTTCCAGAGACCTTTCTGGAGTGTATTATACTCACAATAATGAAGGAGCAAAAGTAGATATAAAACAACTAACTCCAGAAAAGAACACAATCACTGCACAGTTATACAGTTAAAATGACTTTTTTTGTAAACTGTCAACAGCACAAATATTTTGTATTGTTGTTTGTACCATTTTTGTACCAAAAAAGGAAAAAAAACAGCAAATGACAAAAAAGGGAAAAGATCTTCTTGTTTTAAATGTGTTTCTAGTGTCACTGCGACCTTGATTTCAAAAGCAGTCCTGTATGTATGCAGCCTTGCAGAGTAGTGGTGTACATCACAGCTGTGCTGGCCCCTGTGCTAGCAGCCCTGTGTTATATAAATAAAGGTCCCCTCCTTTTACCTATGTACCCCTCTGCCCGCCTCCTCATTACAGCTGCTAAGGCTTTGGAAAAATGTAACTTGTGCAAAATGTGAGGAAATCACTGTGGTGAGAGATGACGATAGACAAATAGATTATCAAAAGAACAGACAAACAAAACGATAAACTAGACAACACACAGACCCTGACAGGATCCTGAGGAAAGTAGAATCTTAACAGAAGGTGAAACAGTTCAGCTGGTGACTGTAGTTGATGGGCTGGTGACTGAGTGATTGTAGTGGGTGGGAAGGTGACTGAGTGATTGTAGTTGATGGGCTGGTGACTGAGTGATTGTAGTTCATGGGCTGATGACTGAGTGATTGTAGTTGATGGGCTGGTGACTGAGTGATTGTAGTGGGTGGGAAGGTGACTGAGTGATTGTAGTTGATGGGCTGGTGACTGAGTGATTGTAGTTCATGGGCTGATGACTGAGTGATTGTAGTTGATGGGCTGGTGACTGAGTGATTGTAGTTGATGGACTGATGACTGAGTGATTGTAGTGGGTGGGAAGGTGACTGAGTGATTGTAGTTGATGGGCTGGTGACTGAGTGATTGTAGTTCATGGGCTGATGACTGAGTGATTGTAGTTGATGGGCTGGTGACTGAGTGATTGTAGTTGATGGGCTGGTGACTGAGTGATTGTAGTTGATGGGCTGGTGACTGAGTGATTGTAGTGGATGGGCTGGTGACTGAGTGATTGTAATGGATGAACTGGTGACTGAGTGATTGTATTGGATGTGCTGGTGACTGAGTGATTGTAGTGAGGCTACAGTTCTGTTTTGGACTGTTTTCTCATTACAGTCAATATCATGATTCATCTGCATGTGAAAGGATTTACATAGATCAGTGGCTAGAAGATTCCAGGGAGATTCTTGTGGTAAGGGTTGGGGAGGAGCCACCCCACCTTCATCACCCCACTTTCATCACCCCACCTTCATCACCCCACTTTCATCACCCCACCTTCATCACCCCACTTTCATCACCCCACCTTCATCACCCCACCTTCACCACCCCACTTTCATCACCCCACCTTCATCACCCCACTTTCATCACCCCACCTTCATCACCCCACTTTCATCACCCCACCTTCATCACCCCACCTTCACCACCCCACCTTCATCACCCCACCTTCACCACCTGGGTGGAGGAATCGCACCAGGAGACCTGGTTGGAGTCTCTGTCCACCACACTGGTCAAGCTATTGTGAAGTTGAACCTTAAGGTGCTTTGGTTTGCTCTTTCTCATTATGTTAGAGAAGACATTTCAGCGAGCCAATTCTTTATTCTTTACCACGTTCATATAATAATGATATTTTAGACTTTGGTGGACAAAGAACCTGAAAACCGTACGTAAATGAAAGTCCTGTGATTTACCAGGTTCTTTTTGATCAGTTTGTTGTAGTAAGTAAGCCCAGGTGCATTAAAATTAAGTGCATTTCTTCTCTCAAGTATATTTGTTTGTCAAAAAAAATTTGTATATACTCCAAAAAAAAACATCTATCAAACAGTTCTACACATTTACATAAACAATAACCTTCAGTCATGTCTGGAGGACTTAGTAATGTCTTTTTGCAGAACCTACTCTGATATTTTAGTTTCCTAGGTCCTGATAAACTGAAAAATAAACCTAAAGTTAAATGTGAACCCTGGTGAAATGAAGCCACTCGTGCACTGAGGTGAGACAGGGAGACAGATGAGTGTAGAGAAAAGAACAGAAAGAACACATGTAAGTTGTCTAAGTCTCAGAATGTCTATAAAGATTTCAGTAGAATTCTAATATGTTTTATTCAGTCATTGAAAATTGTCACAGACCAAACAGAAGACCATTCTGGTACTGTACAGGAGGCAACACTGAGACCTTGTGAAGATTTTTCTTCTCAATACGTGTACGTTTGAATTAATTAAATCTTTAAGACGCTTCAGTGAAACTGTCATAGCACTTAATCTTTTCTTTTCTTACTAATTACTGCTGATTACTAATTACTGATCACTGATTACTAATTACTGCTGATTCAGGCAATGTTATCTTTCTCATATTAGATCTCAGAACTGCTTTCAGTGGCTAAAGATTTGTTTATTACTGCAAATCGAGACAAAGTTCATTTTTAATAGCTTTACAAGCTGCTCCACGTGAATGGAATGTGGTGCTGGAATTGGGAGTCCTGAATTAGCTATTCTGAATTGGGAGTCCTGAATTAGGAGTTCTGAAAAAGCAGCCTGTGCTTATTTAATAGAAAAATGAAGAAACTAGGAGAAAAGTTGAGCAGTATGCGTTGGGTCTGACCATGCTGGTGTGATCTGGGCCTGGAAAGGCACATCAAAATGTGACAGCTGCTGGAACAACCACACCTCCTTCACCTCCACCCAAGATCCATCCAGTCAGGTCAACGTGCTGGTCACACACCTGGAGCCTGTACACCACCCATCAGAAGATGCCCACCCAAGCCCAGAGAGAGCAGGGTGAGAAGGATCCTGCTGCCTTGTGATGCCACCGCATGGTGGAGCCGTGTGTTAGTGTGACAGGGGAGCAGCACAGACCAACACACACTCCACTCACGCTCACACACACATTAGAGTGGCTGGTCAGAGACGCTTGCTTGTGTCACGCATCTTAGCACCCAACACACACACATACACACTCACATACAAACACGAGCATTAACACCAGTAGTTCAGATGAGCCCAGTGGGGTAGAGGGAGAGTACCTGAGAAAAGCTTAGACGCAGAGAGCCCCGCCCCTCTCCTGGGTCCCGCCCTCCCCTTGGCCCCACCCCTCTCCTGGGCCCCACCCCTCTCCCCTCTCAAATGGCAAAAATCAACATCAGTACTAGTTTTTTTCTTCCTTTTCTCTTTTAATTATCCAGGTTAACTTTTGTTAATTAACATCCCTGTGGATGTAGGAATGATATGCAGTATATAACAATAACAAACAAAACCAACAACAACCAATAACTTCTTCCTCATGTTTTTTTTTTTTGTTTCCTTTGTCCTCCTTTGTTTGTAAGCTAATGGCCATCTCAGGACTGCAGGCCTCTGAGCACAGTGGGACTGTCAGGTTTGCTGCTCAAGACAGACAGACTGAGGTACTGATCGAGCTTGTTAGCAGCTTCTGTATTTATTATTCCAAGGCTGGTGAAGGCTGCGTCACACACATATGTGGAGCTGAATGTAAGAAGACCTCTTTGAACTGTGTATTTGGCTTGCTGCCTCAGGCAACCCCAACACTAACCCCAACCCTAACCCCAATGCCAACCCCAACACTAACCCTAACCCCAATGTCAACCCCAACACTAACCCTAACCCCAACCCTAACACTAACCCCAACACTAACCCTAACCCCAATGCCAACCCCAACACTAACCCTAACCCCAATGCCAACCCCAACCCTAACCCCAATGCCAACCCCAACACTAACCCCAACCCCAACCCTAACCCCAATGCCAACCCTAACCCCAATGCCAACCCTAACCCCAACCCTTTTGTAACTGTTCTCCCGGATATATTTCTTTGACGCTAAATGGTGGTGAAGAACAGCAGGTTGCCCTTTGAAGCTGAGCTCTTCCACATCCTCACGGCTAGAAAGACTCCGCTCCATCACACATCATTGATAAGCACTTGTTAACACTGGCAAAATGCACCTCTGAAGCATGGAGTGCCAGTTAAACTCACTGTGTAAAGTCACACAC
This sequence comes from Brachyhypopomus gauderio, assembly GCF_052324685.1. NCBI lineage: Eukaryota > Metazoa > Chordata > Actinopteri > Gymnotiformes > Hypopomidae > Brachyhypopomus > Brachyhypopomus gauderio. The sequence continues at coordinate 4,753,265 of NC_135220.1, read as the reverse complement.
ACAGACAGTTTCATCAGCACTGGAGCCTGGTGCAAATCTGTCCATCTTAGCCTATAAGCATATTTCTTACGACCTTTAGGTGGCGCTATTGTTCTTAGGTCAACAGAAGTCCAAAATGATCTATTTCAAGGCATTTCTCAACAGCAAATAAAACACCGTCGAATGTAGAAACGTTCCGGATAATTCTGATGTCTTTATTACTATAAAGACAGAGAGGGCCCGGCCCCAGCTCCCGCACTCCAGCCAGGCCTGATTGAGCCCTTTGATCGGTCCCGGTTCTGACAGCATGGTGGGAGCGGGGCGGTTCTCTCTTTATCCGCCACCTGTGGTCCACATGGCTTCTCCACAGTTCTTGCGCAGGCAGGATTAATTAGCTTCTCCCCAGTACTGCATGGTGTTTTTAGCCTTCGCAATTAATAGCCAATGCTCAAACGAAACGTCGGCGGGTCTGGGTGAATCGCTGCTGCCTCGTTCAAACGCTCCTCTGATGTCTGTGGATGTTTTTGATTGTGCCAACTGCTTTTCCCTTTCAAAGTCATCCTGACCTTCATCAATCGCCTCCTGGGGGTTTGTTTCCTGGTGTCATCTCATTGTGCTCGCCTTCATGTCTTTGCTAACTAGATAGCGTTTCACCACAAATGACACGGTGTCTAAGTTCTGTCCTACCCTTCTACAAAACCAAAGTTAAGGCGTCTCTCTTTTATTGTCGTTTTTGATGCTGATGAGACATCGGCACTTTTACATTTCTCAGGCATGTTTTTTTTTTATTCATGAAATATTGATACTCTACCTGTAAGAAAACCATGGCTGAGTGACGATGAGTTAGTCAGCTGACCCAAGAACATGGCTCACAGAGGCTTTGTTTCATCGTCCAGTAAATGTGTTGTTAAGATTTTATTCAATATGTGCAAATCCAAATGTGACAACCTCAGAACAGACAAAGCTGTGTGTATCCTCCGCATCAACAGAGCAGTGTTGAGGGAGTTGTTAGTAAGGGTGAGGCTGATGGATATAATGCAATATTTGACCGGATTCACTCCAGCCATGTGAAATTCCCTCTGTGGAACACTCACGTGTTCCTATCACGTGTTCCTCTCACGTGTTCCTCTCACGTGTTCCTCTCACACTGAGCATGTGTGATTCCATCACCCTGGTCAACAGGACCAGTAGAATAGAGATCAGAACACACCATTACACCCCAGTCACTGGTTGAGTGGTTTGTTTATTTGTTTGTTGTTTGTTTGCTTTTATCCTTTCCTCCACAAGCAGGCAGAGCTAGTGGGGTTCAGCCCGGTGTGTTCACAGCAGTGTGTTTGCACAAGGGACAGAGCACCTCTCCACCTTACACAGCTCCACCTTACACATCTCCACCTTACACATCTCCACCTTACACAGCTCCACCTTACACATCTCCACCTTACACATCTCCACCTTACACAGCTCCACCTTACACATCTCCACCTTACACAGCTCCAACTTACACATCTCCACCTTACACATCTTCACCTTACACATCTCCACCTTTCACAGCTCCAACTTACACAGCTCCACCTTACACAGCTCCACCTTTCACAGCTCCACCTTACACATCTTCACCTTACACAGCTCCACCTTACACATCTTCACCTTACACAGCTCCACCTTACACAGCTCCACCTTACACATAAGATAAGATAAGATAAGATAAGCCTTTATTAGTCCTGCAATGGGGAAATTCACAACTCCCAGCAGCAAAGTGACAGTGGTACAGAGGACAAGACTCCAAACTTACACGATACATATATACATAGAATATAAGCGAAAAGAACTATAAGCAAAAAGTGTATTGCTATCGAGAGCCTCTGTGAAAGGTGGAACATCTCCACCTTTCACAGCTCCACCTTACACATCTTCACCTTACACATCTTCACCTTACACATCTCCACCTTTCACAGCTCCAACTTACACAGCTCCACCTTACACAGCTCCACCTTACACATCTCCACCTTTCACAGCTCCAACTTACACATCTTCACCTTACACATCTTCACCTTACACATCTCCACCTTTCACAGCTCCAACTTACACAGCTCCACCTTACACAGCTTCACCTTACACATCTCCACCTTTCACAGCTCCACTTTACACAGCTCCACCTTACACATCTCCACCTTACACAGCTCCAACTTACACAGCTCCACCTTACACAGCTCCAACTTACACAGCTCCACCTTACACATCTCCACCTTACAGGCCACAGCCACAGTTCCCTCTGCATTGATTTTATTGCACAGATTTGTCTGGAACCACAAAGGGCTGCATACAAAAACAAGCAGTTGGCCTCTATGTGAACCCGGTCACTGTGTCTCAATCGGTAGAGTGCTACCAAGGTACCAGAGTGAGTGGGTGAGTAAGTATGTGTATGTGTGTGTGTGTGTGTGTGTGTGTGTGTGTGTGTGTGTGTGTGTGTGTGTGTGTGTGTGTGTGTGTATGTGTGTGCGTGTGTGTGGGGGGGGTGAATATGGGTTCAAACAGCCTCCGTGTTTTTGAATTGAACACCACTGTCACAGTATATACAGCCATATCAGTAAAAGCCCTCTGCATTCAACAAATCAATTTAATTGGATAATAAGTGAGGTATTACTGACAGGTGAGGTAATGACTGACAGGTGAGGTGATGTAATGACTGACAGGTGAGGTAATGACTGACAGGTGAGGTGATGTAATGACTGATAGGTGAGGTGAGGTAATGACTGACAGGTGAGGTCATAACTCACAGGTGAGATGAGGTCATGACTAAGGTGAGGTGAGGTCATGACTGAGGTGAGGTGAGGTCATGACTGATAGGTGAGGTGAGGTAATGACTGACAGGTGAGGTCATAACTCACAGGTGAGATGAGGTCATGACTAAGGTGAGGTGAGGTCATGACTGAGGTGAGGTGAGGTCATGACTGATAGGTGAGGTGAGGTAATGACTGATGTGAGGTAATGACTGACAGGTGAGGTAATGACTGAGGTGAGGTGAGGTAATGACTGACAGGTGAGGTAATGACTGAGGTGAGGTGAGGTAATGACTGACAGGGGAGGTGAGGTAAAGACTGACATGTGAGGTAATTACTCACAAGAGTAGTGGAAATGAAGACAGGTCCTTGATCTGGACCAGAATGAATATACTGCATGTTTACAGTATATCTTACATGCAGCTTATGTGCTGTTCCTCAGTGGAAATTATTGGCAGGAAACAGGTAGGGACATTTCGTGTTGAAGCAGGACACAGGACACAGGGGAGCATCTGAGGTGTAGATGCTGAAGAGAAGCTCTCAGCACGTCTGTGGGCAGGAGGAGGTTCCATCTTCTGCAGAGAAAATCTAATTGTGTCATTTTCCATGTTTTTTTTCTGCTTCTACTTGAGTTTTGGACATAAGTGATCTGATCTAGGAAGAGGTCAGCGGTATAATGGCCAGACATTGATGAGGAAACCACATGATCAAGCTAACACAATTACTAGGACCATCAGCAGGACTGTGTCTCACAGGCTGTTCTGGACCGGGCCCTTATGAGGGCTATAACAGACAGTATGGCTTCAGAACACATCATTCACTGCAAATTCATTTGTTAATATTTGAATTTGTGTTGATTATCAAGCCTGTGTAGGTTCACAAATCTTGTAAAATGTGCCATATTTGTCAATTGTGATTTTCCACCACAATCGAAATTTGTCCTTTGCATTTACCCATCTGTGCAGTTAGAACACACACACACTAGTGAATACTAGGGGTATGTGTTGCACACATGCCCAGAGCGGTGGGCAGCCCTAGCCCAGCACCTGGGGAGCAGTTGGGGTTAGGTGCCTTGCTCAAGGATACCTCAGTCGTGGCCTCGAGCCTGGGAATCGAACCCATGACCCTCTGGTCACAAGACCAGTTCCCTACCACATGACCATGACTGCCCCAATCTTACAATGTTCCGTGAGAAACTGCACTGCTGTTAGTATAAATGTCTACCTTCTATTTGACCAATGGCACATTCTTCTGAGCCCCAGCTACGTTTAAATAAGAGCAAAAAAACAGCCCAGTTTGTGGGTTGCCAAGTTGAAAAAAGCCTACTTCATTTAAAAATTGCTGTTACCCTACAGCGTACAACATATACCAGGTTTAATATAATTTTCATCGTTTTTTCACCATTAAATGCCATCAGATGCCTGCCAAAAGCCTGACTCTGACTCAACTTGTAGCAGATTATTTTTACTATTCAAAGGTTTTTCCTTGTTTCTTTTTAAAGGGGTTTCAAATATTCTGGTCACGGTGGGTATCAGGTGTCTTGAAGAATAGAGGTTTCAGAATGAAAGACTTCATTTCCATCACAGTTCAGGACAGAACACAGAGTCCACATAGCTGCATGAAAGAGAGAGCTTTGGCATGATTAGGATCATTACTCCTCTATGAATTTGGATCAGAATTGTGATGAAATGAAAAGGCTTTAAAGAGAATGTTCCACGTCTTTCTATTTCTGAGACCCTGTCTTCTTTAGGCCTGCTGTTCCCACCTCCTGCTGGAATGTTTCCCCAGAACGAGCTTTGTAATAACACATTTACTGCACCCTGCAAAATCCACAAGCATCAAAGTCATCAGTCTTAAACAACACAACAGATCGGTCAGGCCAGTATTTCTTTTCAAAATGTGTTATCTGTCATCATATCTTATAAAAATTAAGGAGTAAATGTTGATTGCATAACTATTCTCCTTCTTCAGACTATTAGTTGGTAGAAACTCTCCACGCTGCAGTAAAAACTGTAGGTCTGTTGGGGTATGTCTGCAGGCTGTGTGGGAGTGATATATAATCATTCTTCCTGTCAGATTTGCTCCAGGTTCTTGAGGTTGTTGTCAAGGTTGGTTGGATGATACTTGTGGACTGCACTTTTCGAACAGTGCCTCAGATTCTTGATTAGAGTGAAATCTGAACTTTGACATGGCCATTGTAGAATTCACCTTTTTGCTGTTCAACCTCCCCTGTGTTGTTCTGGTCTTGTGCTTGGGATCACAGCCCTGCAGAAAGGTACATTTCTCCCAAACGATTTTTTCTAGTATACTGAAAGTTGTCTTGCAGTACCTCTCTGTGAAGAGCTGTAACCCCATGCCCAGACTCTTTAGCTGTACCCACATGCTCAGATTCTTTAGCTATAACCCCATGATCAGTCTCTTTAGCTGTAACCCCCATGATCAGACTCTTTAGCTGTAACCCCATGCCCAGACTCTTAAGCTGTAACCCCATGCTCAGACTCTTTAGCTGTAACCCCATGATCAGACTCTTTAGCTGTAACCCCATTCTCAGACTCTTTAGCTGTAACCCCCATGATCAGACTCTTTAGCTGTAATCTCCATGCTCAGACTCTTTAGCTGTAACCCCATGATCAGACTCTTTAGCTGTAACCCCCATGATCAGACTCTTTAGCTGTAATCTCCATGCTCAGACTCTTTAGCTGTAACCCCATGATCAGACTCTTTAGCTGTAACCCCCATGATCACACTCTTTAGCTGTAGTCTCCATGCTCAGACTCTTTAGCTGTAACCCCATGATCAGACTCTTTAGCTGTAACCCCATGCTCAGACTCTTTAGCTGTAGTCTCCATGCTCAGACTCTTTAGCTGTAACCCCATGATCAGACTCTTTAGCTGTAACCCCCATGATCAGACTCTTTAGCTGTAGTCTCCATGCTCAGACTCTTTAGCTGTAACCCCATGATCAGACTCTTTAGCTGTAACCCCATGCTCAGACTCTTTAGCTGTAACCCCCATGATCAGACTCTTTAGCTGTAACCCCCATGATCAGACTCTTTAGCTGTAATCTCCATGCTCAGACTCTTTAGCTGTAACCCCATGATCAGACTCTTTAGCTGTAACCCCCATGATCAGACTCTTTAGCTGTAATCTCCATGGTCAGACTCTTTAGCTGTAACCCCATGATCAGACTCTTTAGCTGTAACCCCATGCTCAGACTCTTTAGCTGTAACCCCCATGATCAGACTCTTTAGCTGTAACCCCCATGATCAGACTCTTTAGCTGTAACCCCATGCCCAGGCTCTTTAGCTGTAACCCCATGCTCAGACTCTTTAGCTGTAACCCCATGCCCAGGCTCCACTGCAGTGATTGTTGAGATATGGGCAGTGTGAGTTTTACATCACAAAAAACATTTTGGAATTGGGCCAAAGCTTCCATTTTAATCTCTTCTGACAGTTGTATTCCACATTAGAGTTGGTTCGCTCTGACAATTTCTTGCAAACCTGAGATAGGCTTTAATGTGTGTTTTTTTCTGCAGTAATGGCTTTTAAATTCACTCTTCCACACAAACCAGCTCTACAGAGAGCTCTTCATGTCACTGTCTGGTACACCTTCACTGGTACACTGTCACTTGTACACTGGCACACCTTCAGTCTAGGCTCAGCCACTGACCTTTGACCTCTGTCTTTTTTTGAAGGACAGCCATGCACAGCATGGGTGGGATGAGGAGGTGTCCACTCAGTGATCAGTGGCATGTCCAGCTCATTCTGCTACCCAGAACATCTTAGAATCTTAGAACATTTCTTAGAATTGTCTTTGATCATCATTTTCACACCTTTCCTTCAGATTCCCTGTCATATAAATTATTTAGAGGCTCTTTTATCCAGAACAGATGAACTCTTTCAATATTTAATTAGTAAAGGTTAACTGTAATCCAAATTGTTTTCACATTAAAACACTTCTTCTGTGTAAACCAGGAGCACGTGGGTTAACAATTTCTCATAGAATATTTTCTTACATATAAAAAATATAACTTTAAATTAATTCATATTGAGGGTCAGTCTTTTCAAATACAATATGATACTGCACAAAACTTCAAAGAGTCACTTCTAATCCAGACAAATCATTTTAAGAGCTTGAATACTCTTGAAAGGCATGATACATTATTGTCCTCCATCTTGGTCGTGAGTGAGTGAGGTTAGGTGGTGCAGTGGGAGAGGAAGTTTGACTTTTCTGTCTCAATCAGGTGTCCAGAGAGAAGACGACACCTGGACAGGACTCTGTAGGGACACTCATCTCTGTGACAACCACAGGAGACAAAAGTGTGAGCTGGAAAGCTCGTTACTCCGACACCATAGCCCTGAATGTAGCAATCATCACTCCGGCTGTTTCCATGGAATCACACGGTCCACACAGGCGTTTTCAGACAGTGCTGTAATGGGCATTCAGGCCTGAGGGTTGATGGCACATTTTTATAGAGAGTCCGTCGTGACCGTCGGTGTTACGGACCTGGAACTTCAGCTCTTCGTTAGTGTGAGTTTTCTAACACCACCATTCAGGAGATGGCCGTGGATTCTGTGTTAGGTGCTCGTCACTGAAGGTCTTATGCTTTAATGACTGTCTCAACGACTTAGCCAAAGGAACATCAGAGTAGGACACATGAAGATTCCTCTCTGCTGAGTTTGTAATAAAAAGAAACGTCTGAGTAATTATGTTTGTCATGATATATTGAACATGGGTAATAGAAGAGGTACTCAGAGTGCCTAACAGCTGTGGCATGCAGATGCTATCGAACCTCTTGTCCGAGGTAGTAACATGGAAGTGGGTCATTTTAACGGGTAACAGCTGTTCGTGGATAATTTGTTCAATTAGTGCACGAGACATGCGGGTGTTGTTCTGCAAACCCTGAGATGAAGGGCTGAGTTTCCTGTGTTCGGGCGAAACGGCGGCTCCACGACTCACACCTGCGACGTCTTCCATTTTTCTCTTTTCTCCAGATTGTTCGCAGCAGGGCCTCTGACTATTTGCAGACATCAGTAATGAGTAATGAACGTTCAAGATGTTTTTAACCATGATCATCTGTGTAGCTCTTCTGTAAACATCAGAAGTGATCTCTGTACACTCAGTCACCAGTGGATGAATCTTAACATTTAACAGAAATTCTTTAGTTTGAGGGACCAATACCTAACAAAATGTAATTTCAGCAATATCTATGTAGTGGGCATTTAAACTAGGTGCAACATATATAAAACATATATCAACAAAAACAGCCAATGTCATCAAGAAATAACCTTTCATAAATATCTGTATTTAAAATGTAACCTGGTGAGGAGTCAGAGTGCGTGCATGTGGTGAGCACCACTGACCACTAACATTTACTAACCACTAACATTTACTGACCACTAACATTTACTGATTGTCATATTGTCATCTTGTACTGGTGTGTAACCCACCCCCCCCCCCCCCAATCTACTCTATTTGTAGCTACAGCACAAAGATGTAAATGAAAATCACCACATATATGTAACTACGCATTGCAAATAACTCAAGCATACCCAGAACATTCAGACTATTATTGCATCAAATATGCTGTGATTGTGTCTGAGATAGCAACTGCATTTATAAAAGTGTGGGACAAAAATTAGAAGAGATATTAATTATCATTAACGTTCACACCTCATCCACGTGCGAGTATCTGCCACCAAAGGGCAGGGTGTTTTTATTCTCTAGGGTCTCTAACTGGTACGTTGGCACAGAGATCTACAGCGTGTGCTGTGCTGAGCTGCCTGGTTTCAGATGTCGAAGGATTCTGATGGATCTTGGAGGTCATCTCTGACTCATGACAGTTAACTTTGCTCCACAAGAAGAAAAGTTCTCAACAGACAACCTTTGATTGCCTTGATGATGATTTGTGTCCACTGTGCAGGTTACTGGTGAAGTAATAGGAGTGCTGTCCTCTGTGTCATGGGGGTGTGGACAGTGGCACTGAACCCTACAGAGCCTCTCTTGCTTAACATCTGCACCTGGTATGGAGTTGTTATTAATCCAAGGCTGTTTCCTGCTGATCTGGCCATCCTGCTGGCCTCACCTGGGAGACGAGTATGACAGCCCAGTCTGCCAAAGTAACTACTTGGTGATTATGAAAACCTGAAGTGGACTTGTACCGAAGTGGATTTGAACTGAAGAAATGCCAGGGTGGAATTTTGTGTCATTAATCCAAGGGACAGTCGGGGTTAAACCTTTATAGTCTCTGACAGTTACTACACACACACACATACACACAAACATCTCCTTCCAAGACACTCGTGACTCAAACGTGTCGTCTATGCTGAAGCAGTAGCACATGCACACTGCAAGGCCAACTACAAAAGAAAAGCCATCAGGACTCATCAGACACCTCTCTGAACACCAAGGCTAATTAGACACGTCTCTGAAGACCAGGGCTAATCAGACATCTCTCTGAACACCAGGGCTAATCAGACACCTCTCTGAACACAAGGACCGATCAGATACGTCTCTGAAGACCAGGACCGATCAGACGCGTCTCTGGACACCAGGACCGATCAGACACGTCTCTGGACACCTCCCAAGTAATAGACACAGCACACACCCCTCCTTCCTTTCTAGTCAATAAAGGCCTTGTGTTTACTGAAGTACTGTACTCCTGCTGATTAACTGGACCCTTTTAGCTCTTATTGTTCAGTTCTGCAGTTTTATATTCGTTTTGTAATTGTCTCTAGGTATCAGTTCTCCAGGAGCCAGCCGTATCTGTGATTAGCCTGCGATACTAGCATGTGGCTAGCACGCCTTCTGTGAGTCGATGACGAAGCACTTTTAGGTCGATCTGAAGAACGTGTATTCCGACACACGTACACTGAAGGAAGACGTCCCCATTTTACCTTGACAATTTACCTTTTTTAAATCAAAAATGTTTTAGAATTAATCTGTTCACATGACATTCATTGTCATATTGTAGTCAGCATGACATTTTGTCTTCGACTAAATGTTGAAAACAGTGTCATGAGCATAATTGTAAGGCTGCCTGAATGTCACCATGGTAATTGGTGACCATGGTAATTCTCCTGCTGTGGACCTCTGTTTCCTGCCCTGCCAGTGCACCTGCAGGTGTTTATACTGGTAAATGTCAAGCTTTGCCGAGAATGAAACATCTCCAGCAGAGTTTACACACGCACACACACACACACACACACACACACACACACACACGCTCCTGTAGTACTCAGGAGGCAGGGCTACTGGGTTCATCAGGTCACAACCAGTGATAATGCTGCACTGCGTAACGGCGTGGCTCCTGATGACAGCGACATCCCGTTTGGAGTGTTTCCTCCACAGAGAGCCACTATTAGCTCTTACTTACATATAGATGGTAGATTGATGTTTTTGCTGTTCATGTGTTGAGGGAGATATTTTGATGAGCGTCTCCTGGTCATCGCACCTTTTCCTGCCCGAGGATCAGAACGTGCTTCTTCTGGCTTTTGAGCTCACTGGCGTATCCAGGCGGCAGCAGCTGTTTGAATTAGCAGTGTGGACTCTCACCTCACTGTTTCTTTTTAACCTCTCACCTCTGTGGCATTTTCAGTTTCCTCCTGGGTCACATCTTTCTGTCTGGCTCTGCCCTTTCCGATAACACGGCGAGCCTCGAGCCAACCACCAATCAGACAGACCCACCGGAGCCAACCACCAATCAGACAAACCCCATCATGTCTAAGTGGGCAGAGCGCAATTTTTTCAGCCAATCAGCACCAAGTTTGCCTCGTCTTCCATGCAGCGCGTCATGTTTCGCCATGGCGACTTGGCGGTTGGCACGTCTGACTCTGCTTTTCTTCCTGTGTCTGCGTTTGTTTCCTCCAGGGGGCCCAGCTCCCTCCCACTGTCCAAAAACATGGCAGTTACATCAATAGGTTACTCTAAATGGTCCTGGTGTGTGTCTGTCCTGGTGTGAATGCGTCTGTCCTGGGTGTTGTCCTCTTTACCCTTCCCTGTGCCTGCTCCAGTCCCCCAGGGGGCACTGTGGTTTCTAGTCAGGAGGACGCTGAGTATGATTGGCTGCCATTTCTCACTGGTGTGTGTCCGGATGGTAAAAGTATGGTGGTAATTGTAGAGCATCCTTGGGTATGAGAAAATTAATACAAAAGTGTAAATAATAATAATAAACATTACAAAATAATTAATTGCCACATGGTTTCAAGGTACTTTAGGTTAAGACTGCTGGATAATTGGAACCTTACAAAAATCAACCATCGCCACATCCTTTAAAATGAACATGGGGTATAGATCATCTGAATCAGGGTCTCTGTGTTCACTGGTACCTGTCAGATTCACCAGCTCTAGACCAGAGGCCTGATTCACTGCTCTAGACTTCTGAAACTCAGAAGATGGGTCTAAGGCAGCAGTGATGTTTTCATCGTCTTGCAGTCAATGGTGTCTGTAGAGGGTTTTCCATCCACCGAGTTTTTGCGCATTTTGAAAATGCGCATGAAAAAAACTGGATGGAAAAAGACCAAAATTCGAAAAAAGCCCCAAATATCGCAAAAAGATTTTTACGCTAGGAGGAGGTGGAAAAGTTAGACTATCGCATCGCCAAAATTCGGAAAAACTGGATGGAAAAGGGTTTTTCGCATAAACTATGACGTATCATGCCTCAAGTCATGTGGTTCTGTACATGATTGCAATGTAAAGATGGCAAATGCATACAAAAACAGTTCTGGAGAGAGCAAAAATTTAATTTAACTTCTCCATGTATAGAAAAGAAAAAGAAAAAAATGTTTCAAAACCTCAACGTGCAAAAATGCATAACTGCCAGATGGACGTAAAACCACTATTGTTTGGCGTCCTCTCACGTGATCTAAAGTTTATTCGCATAACTGTAATGAATGGAAACAAGGCTTCATTCGCATTTTTTTCTGCCGAAACTTGGAAATTGCGCATTATTTTTTCGAAAGGTTTGGATGGAAACCCGGCTTGAGACTCAACAGGACTGACTGGACAACACAGACAGTGTTCTTAATCACTAATGGGAGAACACAGTGTGTAGAAACAGTGACCTAAACACTGCACACAGCTACACGTGCCTTTGAGGTCTCGATGTTGCAACAGGAAATGAAAGCCTGTATTTCCTGAACCTCTACAGATCTGTGCAAAAAATGTGGCCTGCAAAGAACATGGAATGGAATACATGTAGTGAGACATCCACGCTGTGCACTGGTTGTGATGTTGCTCATGTTCCTTGTAGAGTGAACAGGAGTTCACTACTGTGCCTTCCGTTTCTTTTTTTTCTTCTCGTCTTCTCTTCTGGTGCAGCTGCTGAGAGCAGCAGTAAACCCGAGGCTCACATGCAGCCTTTGTTCCCACCAGAGGAGTAGGCCCCTCCCCTTCCTTCATCTTTGTTCCTGCCAGCAGGGTAGGCCCCTCCCCTTCCTTCATCTTTGTTCCCGCCAGAGGAGTAGGCCCCTCCCCTTCCTTCATCTTTGTTCCTGCCAGCAGGGTAGGCCCCTCCCCTTCCTTCATCTTTGTTCCCACCAGAGGAGTAGGCCCCTCCCCTTCCTTCATCTTTGTTCCTGCCAGCAGGGTAGGCCCCTCCCCTTCCTTCATCTTTGTTCCCGCCAGAGGAGTAGGCTCCTCCCCTTCCTTCATCTTTGTTCCTGCCAGCAGGGTAGGCCCCTCCCATTCCTTCATCTTTGTTCCTGCCAGCAGGGTAGGCCCCTCCCCTTCCTTCATCTTTGTTCCTGCCAGCAGGGTAGGTCCCTCCCCTTCCTTCATCTTTGTTCCCGCCAGAGGAGTAGGCTCCTCCCCTTCCTTCATCTTTGTTCCCACCAGAGGAGTAGGCCCCTCCCCTTCCTTCATCTATGTTCTCACCAGTGTAGTAGGCCCCTCCCCTTCCTTCATCTTTGTTGCTGCCAGCGAAGTAGGCCCCTCCCCTTCCTTCATCTTTGTTCCCGCCAGAGGAGTAGGCCCCTCCCCTTCCTTCATCTTTGTTCTCACCAGTGGAGTAGGCCCCTCCCCTTCCTTCATCTATGTTCTCACCAGTGTAGTAGGCCCCTCCCCTTCCTTCATCTATGTTCTCACCAGTGTAGTAGGCCCCTCCCCTTCCTTCATCCATGTTCCCACCAGAGGAGTAGGCCCCTCCCCTTCCTTCATCCTTGTTCCCGCCAGAGGAGTAGGCCCCTCCCCTTCCTTCATCTTTGTTCCTGCCAGCAGGGTAGGCCCCTCCCCTTCCTTCATCTTTGTTCCCGCCAGAGGAGTAGGCCCCTCCCCTTCCTTCATTTTTGTTCCTGCCAGAGGAGTAGGCCCCTCCCCTTCCTTCATTTTTGTTCCCGCCAGAGGAGTAGGCCCCTCCCCTTCCTTCATCTATGTTCTCACCAGTGTAGTAGGCCCCTCCCCTTCCTTCATCTTTGTTGCTGCCAGCGAAGTAGGCCCCTCCCCTTCCTTCATCTTTGTTCTCACCAGTGGAGTAGGCCCCTCCCCTTCCTTCATCTATGTTCTCACCAGTGTAGTAGGCCCCTCCCCTTCCTTCATCTATGTTCTCACCAGTGTAGTAGGCCCCTCCCCTTCCTTCATCCATGTTCTCACCAGTGGAGTAGGCCCCTCCCCTTCCTTCATCCATGTTCTAACCAGTGGAGTAGGCCCCTCCCCTTCCTTCATCCATGTTCTAACCAGTGGAGTAGGCCCTTCCCCTTCCTTCATCCATGTTCTCACCAGTGGAGTAGGCCCCTCCCCTTCCTTCATCCATGTTCTCACCAGTGGAGTAGGCCCCTCCCCTTCCTTCATCCATGTTCTCACCAGTGGAGTAGGCCCCTCCCCTTCCTTCATCCATGTTCTCACCAGTGGAGTAGGCCCCTCCCCTTCCTTCATCCATGTTCTCACCAGTGTAGTAGGCCCCTCCCCTTCCTTCATCCATGTTCTCACCAGTGGAGTTCGCCTGTTCCGTTCCTGCACACTGCCGTGATCCCGGCGTTTCTTCCCGTTCTTTCCCAGATCTGTAGAGCTCCGTCTCCCGTTGCTTCTTCTCCCGCTTCCTCATTGGCAGACCCATCACGTATCTGCCAGCGCTCCCAGTGTCGGGGCCCGGGGGGGGAGATAGCGGCCAGGGGAGTGGACTCCCATTAATCCAGCCGGAGAAGCTGCCTGCCTAATCCCCTCACGGCAGCAGTGAAGTCCTCGTCAGCTTAGATCACCCACCTCATCTACACTACCTTTCGTCAGTAGCACTCCGACAGCCTGACAGTCGTGCGTTCTAGTCCCACAGTAAACTAGACCCAACTCACAATACTGCTGCTACCACACACTCACGCACCATGGTGGAACCACTCTAACCACTGCCTGGAAAAGGCGGCAGCTTGTTAAATATAATTAACTCCTCCCATCCTTGGATGTGCATCTAAAAACATATAAAAACATTAAGTGCCACTTGCTTGTTTTCCACATTTCTGCACTTCAAAATCAAAATCTTGAGCCTTGCAAATAATCACATGATCAAACCTTCAAATAACCCCATGATCAAACCCTTCTTTCCAGCGTGGGTGCAGAGTGCTGTTGCTCAGCGCAAACGAACAGAATTCCATATTGTAGTGATGTGCGTCACTCAGGACCTGCTGTAGTGCACAGGCTGCCGTGACTGAAAGCAGCACAAACTGTCTTATTGAGTTCATTAGCGAGCGCGCTCAGACAGCGGCATGTGGTCATGGTGTTTGTACGGGCTGCTGGGTGCAGATGTGCCTTCACAATAGAGGCCCGTCCAGGTGAGGGGGGGTCTACCTGCTGCATGCAGTCTGGGGTCATTATCCTCGAAGCCTTCAGCAGGACTGCTGTTAACTCAACGTTTTGGGATGTCACTCTAAACCCCGAAGTGATGCTCACAACAATCAATCAATCAATCAAAGTTTATTTGTATAGCGCTTTTCACAACACATGTTGTCACAAAGCGCCTTACAGGATTTAAAAGGTTAACAATACTACGGGTCCAGAACCCTAATGAGCAAGCCAAGGGCGACAGTGGCGAGGAAAAACTCCCTAAGATAGTGGGGAATAGGAAGAAACCTCGGGAGAACCAAGACTCAAAAGGGAACCCATCCTCCATTGGGCGGCCCGTTAACACACAGATTACACAAAATACAGACAAATACACAAGTCACACACAAATCACACAATCAGACTAAGTAAAGGTAAAAATGAAAGTTCTGGGTTATGATATTGTCACTGTAAATGTCTGTTGATGAACGCCAGGCTTTCATTCCGTGTCGGAGCAGCGATGCTGGTATTGTAGGCTCCGACTGCAATGTTACTCTCCAGGTGAACCTCGGAGAAAAGATACGAGATGTAGTAAATATGTAACAGATTAATCAAAGGCCAAACTAAACAGATGAGTCTTTAATCGAGTTTTAAACATTGAGACTGTGTCTGAGTCCCGAATAGAGGCAGGAAGATTATTCCACAATTGTGGAGCTTTAAAAGAAAAGGCTCTTCCACCTGCTGTGATCTTTTTGATCCTAGGAACAGTTAATACAACAATGTAACACCCACGTCCAGGGCAGAGTGCGCTGTGTTTGGGGAAGTGACCCAGTGATCACTGATTATCAGCAGTGGTCTAGAGGTCAGAAATTTATTGTTAGTGACTGTGTGGGCCACAGGAGGTTAGTGCCTGTGGGCCACCCACTGTAATTAGAGGGTTAGTGCCTGTGGGCCACCCACTGTAATTAGGGGGTTAGTGATTGTGGGCCACCCACTGTAATTAGAGGGTTAGTGCCTGTGGGCCACCCACTGTAATTAGAGGGTTAGTGCCTGTGGGCCACCCACTGTAATTTAGAGGGTTAGTGCCTGTGGGCCACCCACTGTAATTAGGGGGTTAGTGACTGTGGGCCACCCACTGTAATTAGGGGGTTAGTGCCTGTGGGCCACCCACTGTAATTAGAGGGTTAGTGCCTGTGGGCCACCCACTGTAATTAGGGGGTTAGTGCCTGTGGGCCACCCACTGTAATTAGGGGGTTAGTGACTAAGGGCCACCCACTGTAATTAGGGGGTTAGTGCCTGTGGGCCACCCACTGTAATTAGGGGGTTAGTGACTAAGGGCCACCCACTGTAATTAGGGGGTTAGGGCCTGTGGGTCACCCACTGTAATTAAGGGGTTAGTGACTAAGGGCCACCCACTGTAATTAGGGGGTTAGTGACTGTGGGCCACCCACTGTAATTAAGCGGTTAGTGACTGTGAGCCACCCACTGTAATTAAGCGGTTCGTGACTGTGGGCCACCCACTGTAATTAAGGGGTTCATGACTGTGGGCCACCCACTGTAATTAAGCGGTTAGTGACTGTGGGCCACCCACTGTAATTAAGGGGTTCGTGACTGTGGGCCACCCACTGTAATTAGGGGGTTAGGGCCTGTGGGTCACCCACTGTAATTAAGGGGTTAGTGACTAAGGGCCACCCACTGTAATTAGGGGGTTAGTGACTGTGGGCCACCCACTGTAATTAAGCGGTTAGTGACTGTGGGCCACCCACTGTAATTAAGCGGTTAGTGACTGTGGGCCACCCACTGTAATTAAGGGGTTAGTGACTGTGGGCCACCCACTGTAATTAAGGGGTTAGTGACTAAGGGCCACCCACTGTAATTAGGGGGTTAGTGACTGTGGGCCACCCACTGTAATTAGGGGGTTAGTGACTGTGGGCCACCCACTGTAATTAAGCGGTTAGTGACTGTGGGCCACCCACTGTAATTAAGCGGTTAGTGACTGTGGGCCACCCACTGTAATTAAGGGGTTCGTGACTGTGGGCCACCCACTGTAATTGTACAACTGTAAAATGCACCTACATTTCCATTCTCAGCATTCTTCTCCAGAGCGACTTCCACGTTTATCTGTATGACAGTAGGTGTGGATTAAACCCTTGACCATGCGTGGTGTGATGTGCCAGCATATACAGGATGTATTGGTTACATAAGGTGCACTATACATGCATTTCTGTGGGTAGCATCCATTCAGGTGTAGGATCTGAACAGGGAAATAGACCCCCTGACGTGGGTGATGCACCTGTAAGACGGTGGAGAGTACAGGTATATGATCCAAAAGATAAACAACCACCCAGAGCTGACCAATCAGATGCGTAGAAGTGGGGTGGTGCAAGGGGGCCGCAGGGAGTGGGCGGTGCCTGTGAGCTTCAGCAGGGAGTGGGCGGTGCCTGTGAGCTTCAGCAGGGAGTGGGCGGTGCCTGTGAGCTTCAGCAGGGTCAGACGTGATTCCAGCTAGCTGCCATCCCCAGAGCGTAATTCATCAAGCAGCAATCGAAGCCTGTGCAGCTGGTCACGGCTGAACAGACATGCAACAGGAGACCTTCTGGAGACATTCTGTTATTTCTGAATGATATGTGAGATCCTCTTACATCCTCACACACACCCTGCATGAGGGTGAAGCTGTTTCCAGGACTCTGTCCACACATTAACCCTCCTAATCCTGACCCTAATCCAAACCTTAATTCTAACCATAGGTCTTTTAAACACTCAGTGCTGGGGAACAGAATCCCTCTCTGATGAGTTCCCATAGTAGCTCATGGGGATACAGTGCTGAAGCGTGAAGACAAGGTTCTCATTATGTGCTTTATGGACCTCGCACCACAGCACACATGGGAACACAGTTCTCTGGTCCTGGAAACAACCCAGCCGGCTGACATGAGTCTGTCGAAAAACCCTGTACAAACTGAACAGAATTCTGCAAACGTGGACGTTTGGGTATGTTGGACTGTAGAATTCAGGAGATGTTCTGTGACATAGGATCCGGTTCTAAGACACGCACTCCCGAAACGGACCACAGGACCAGCAGAGCCCCAAACTGACAGAAGCTAGACTATGTTTAGTCATTTCTCAGAGTAGAAGGTACATGTTAAGGACAGCATGATGTGAACCACTGCACCATAAGAGACAGGGACAACACACTGGACCCTCATCTGCAACTATCGCTCATCAGAGTATCCCATCATCTTCTGATCTAGTTTAAAGACACGATTCTTCCAGAAACTTAAACGATCCCTAATCCTTTCATTGCCCTTGAATAAATCACCAAACTTCACCTTCATTTCTACAATAGTAATAAAAAAAGGTATGAACTTCCTGTGTCTGACAGGGTTCTAGCTTAATGGTGTCCCTAGACTACGCATTATTGTACGACACCCTGGACAAGTGTCAGCTAAAAGCCATAATGTGACTACAAGGCACAGAGATCTACAGAGCTGATTTTGTTTGTAACATCAGGGTTTGTGGTTCTTGTGCACATTGCACAATTCAGTGCGTTTCATTTTAACCCAAGTGGAATCAGGTGTGTGGGGAGGTGGCGTTTAACGCTTTCTTGAGGCAACAGTGCCCCCTTGTGGAAGCACCTCTTAGGCCAAATATTTGTTCCAGCATTCTAAATAAAATCATTGAGAGAAGGCCACTACAGAAAGAAAGGAAGATCACATTTTCATATTTAATGAAGGAGATTCATCTCATTCAATCCTCTATAAAACAATCACAATAAAAAACATTTTAAGTAAAATATTTACATATTAACAAGTGTCTGTGCAAAATGTACATTATATGGATACATATAGTTCAGGCTGCCTGCTACTACTTCTCAGAGTCGAGAAATCCTGGGGACAGCTCGTGACGTTACTATGGTAATCGTTTTTAAGGAAAACACTGATTGGCTGATAAAATTATGTGTGATTACAAAAATAATAAAAAAAAAACTTTACTAAAACAATCTCTCAACAACAGGAATGAAAACAAGTATGTACAATCTTAATTTTTTTTTCATACCATATGTGAAAATATATCGAGAACAAATTAGTATGTGCACTTAAAAATATAGGTACAAACTAGACCTCAGAGGAGCAGACAGAACAAAGTTGAGCCGTGTGAGTGAAAGCAGTCCTCACATTCCCGTCTATACACACACACACACACACACACACAACAATCATTAGCAAAAGAAAAAGTGCAATAAAAGAGAATTGACTCCTCTCTACAATAATCTCACACCACCTAAACCCTAAAGCACTTTCATTCTCCCATTTCTTCATTTTTGTTAAAAATTCACAAGGACTACACCATTCTCTAGACCCAAAATCTCATACACACACACACACACACACCTTTATAGGCACACACATTCTGTTTTGCATCTGTATGTGTACATAATCTCAAAAAAGATCATATAAATAATTAAATTGAATAAAAATTTTAAAAAGTTACAATATCACCCAGACAGATGATTAAATGAAAGATCTGCATAAGCAACAGACTGGAAGATTAGATTAACAATGTTAACGAGGACTGATGCTACCTCAGACAGAAGTTGAAGTTAATTGCTTGATTAATTGCTCAGCCATCAGACAGATAATTACAGTTATATGGCTTATTTTGGCAAGAAGGCAACTTAGCAAATAAAAACAAATATTTTTGAACCTACAGGCTTTAAAAATGTGTAATAAAAGAATCCTGACAAACCTAAGTAGAAAATATTTCACTCCATTTCAGTCCACTGAAAATTTCTTTGGGTGGGTGGGAGTTACAAAATCATTTTTATGCAACAGGCGTGGCCTATGTAGGGGCTTGCCAGGGACCGTATGGGTGTGGCCTGTGTGAGCGTGGCATGTGTAGGGGTGGGCTGAGGTAATGTGGGCGTGTCCTATGTGGGGTGGGCATGGCCTGTGTGCAGGTAGGCCGGGGACCATGTGAACCATAGACTATATATACGATGGACGACACATCACCACTGACTCACTCTGTGAGGGTTTGAAGCCAAGACAGCTGACATGGGAGCCGCCATCTGAGGTGAGGCCCTGCCCACATTTGTTAGACACGCCCCCTCTCGATCCTGTGAGCACAGTTAACAGCTTACAAAGCAAAAGCATCACAGCATATCAAAAGAATATGTTCTTTACCTAGTAAATTAAATTACCTAGTGATCATATGGATAGTTATCCATAATCAGATAATTATCCATAATCAGTAAACATATGCCTTCATTCGCATCACATGTTCTTGAATGAAGCTCTTCATTTCTGCATCACAAAAATATATTAAAAACCTAACTAGCAAAATATCTGACATTTATTGTTAGCAAGCTAGATAAATAACCATCCATGAAACATCTCCACTGTGGAGTCCTTCAGAGTGAGAGGGTTAATAAATGTTGTTTATAAATGTTCGTCTCAGATCACTGCGGCGGTATCAGTGCTTCACTTCAACAATGACAAATCAAACATTGTTATTAACATAGTGAAAGGTTTAAAAATGTCATGTAAAGCTTAATATAGCTGATGTCAAGACAGCTGCATTCATGTTTGTCAGAATTAGCTGTCAACACGGCCAACTGCTGTCAATCACCACCTTGTCACACCCCTTTAAGTATAATCAAATAACAAACTTATAAACAAATAACTTATATAAAACCTGTTCATTTGTAATGAAAAATATTGGGAGAAATATTAACACGAAGGGATCTTATAAAATTGACAGAACACAGTTGCCCAAAAATTATTACTTGTAACTTGAACTGAAAGTTTGTGGCCTGAGTTGTGGGCAGGGTTAACGGCTGTACTGGAGCGGGCCACTAGAGGGCAGCAGACACAGCCTGGCTTCACCTTTCCCTGCACTGGTCCAGTCCAACTGTATATACAGTTCATGGGGTGGAGCGTGTGGGGTGCACAGGCTCGGTGCTCACGATGCCACGTGTTAAAGGGCCTTCAAGTAAAGATGCATGAAACCGCTCACCTGCGAGAGGTTGGTAGAGACCACCATGTCCAGAGTTGGGCCAGAATGGTGATTTTCTAGAGAAGAGTCTATCAGAGCCCTCGTGTTTAATAGCCTCCAGGGGGGTGTGGGTGTTATTTGAGGAAAGCTTTATAAAGCAGGTGAGAATGGCTCTCACGTTCATTCTCCAGACACAAGAGCAGGTCCCTGAGGTTCACGCGTGTGATTCTTTGGCGTGTGAACTGCCTGGAGCTCCCACCAGTACCCGTCCCCACCACGGAGCCCGCGGATACCGAGCCCGAACCCTGGAGTGGGGGTGACCGAGACAGGGAGAGAGGGAGAAAAGCCAAGTCATTTGTAAGAGTACAACAAAATGGCTTCTGAGCCTCTGCTCCTGTTTGTGAGTGGTTAGTGGTTCAGAGGGCGCGTGCGGTACCTCTGGGCCCGATCCACCAGCCGACGAATCCAGTCTCCGTTTCTTCCTGGGGCCGATGGCAGCCAACGCGGTCAGATTAGCGTCTCTCTGTCTCATCTGAGCCAACTCCTGTTGCTGCATCTGAACCACA
The DNA here is from genome assembly GCF_052324685.1 of Brachyhypopomus gauderio. Lineage (NCBI taxonomy): Eukaryota > Metazoa > Chordata > Actinopteri > Gymnotiformes > Hypopomidae > Brachyhypopomus > Brachyhypopomus gauderio. The sequence goes on along the minus strand of NC_135220.1, from coordinate 4,732,205 downwards.
GCACGCACACACACACACACACACACACACACACACACACGCCAGGTTCACAGCCTGCTCTGCAGGAGTGCGGGTCCCACACACTCTGCCCGGGGCTCATGTCCCACACACTCTGTACCTCTTTGGCTTTCTGCTTCAGACGCAACTGCTCTGGGTCTTCCTGCCTTGATCGTGACTGTGGGCAAATATGGAAAACATTTTGAGTTAGAATGAACCTAAATTTGTGTGTGTGTGTGTGTGTGTGTGTGTGTGTGTGTGTGTGTGTGTGTTTGAGTGTTCACCTTGGCAGCTTTCAGCAGTATCTCTCTCTCCTGCTCCTCTTTTCTCTGCTTCTCCATCTGATCCATCTGCTCAAAGAACTTCAGCTGCGTCCGAACGTCGCTCACCTGATCGTGACGCTCATCCTCCTGTGTAAACAGTGCCACCACCATCAGTCTTGTTCCTGAACTGCAGCTAATCGCACATGTCAGTTGACTGATCTAGCGATCGCATTAGGAACCCTAAAGGTCTTTCACCTCCACACACTGCCCTACTTTACTGCACCAGTATTTTATTGCAACTGTGTTTGGGTAAAACGTTTTGAGGGGCTTTCTGGTTCTGTATGCATCTCTCGACCCGGTGATCCAGATCCTGGGTGATCCTGATGATGTACCTTGAAGGAGATGTTCTTCTGATGGGCCACCTGTGTCACCTTTCCTAGAAGATCCTTTAGTCTGTGCTGAGTTGCGTGAGACACCAGGCTGATGACATCTGCACCAAGTTCTGAAATGCCAAATCTTTTACCTGTGGGGCAGAAAGATCAAGGTGAGCAGATGTACTTGTGATGAGGGGCGGAAACAAATAAATACATAAATAAAGGTACATATAAATATTAACATGAGCCTTTAGCATAGTCTCTGAAGTAAGCTCTGTTTTGGAAGTGTCTTAACACCATGATAAACGCTGGAGAGGAGAGGAGCCAGTCGCCTTCTGAGCAGGGCAGTAGTGTCCCAGACAAACCTCAGAGAGAACAAGCCTTTACCTTTTCTTTCTACACACACTGATACCATCTTTCACCATCCACAGCAGGTCCATGCAGTGAATTGAAAATAGCCATGGATACCAAATACCAATAATAATGCAACAGTAATATCCACCGTTGAACTGTAATATAGTATACCTGTAATCACCGTATACCAGTATTCACCGTATACCTGTAATCTCCGTATACAGTCCCTAACAGACATCTTCCACATCTCCCTGAGACAGGCTTCATAAGGGCTTCAAAACGACCAGCATCCTGGACCAACAAAATGACTTTTGAGCAGAAGCAGTCAAACCAATCATGAAGATCAGCCTCTCTAAACGCCCTGGAGGTCACGCAGCCCTGGAGGCCACGCTGCCCTGGAGGCCACGCTGCCCTGGAGGCCACGCTGCCCTGGAGGTCACGCTGCCCTGGAGGCCACGCTGCCCTGGAGGTCACGCTGCCCTGGAGGTCACGCTGCCCTGGAGGCCACGCTGCCCTGGAGGCCACGCTGCCCTGGAGGTCTTTGAGATTACACGGTCCTACAAACGAAAACCCCTCTGCTGGCATATTCATCTGCCACTGGTCAGTTCAGCATTCAACACAATCACTCAATCAGCAACAGAATAGAGAACACCTCACTCTGCACCTGGAACTTGGCCTCCCTGAACACACTAAACACAGGAAGCACCTCAGGGCTGCATCCGCAGTTCACTACTGTTCACACTGATGACCAATGACTACAGTGGTCGACCTCCTCAACAACAGTGAACAGGCACAGAGACAACAATGTCCTGAAACAAGCAAAACAGAGGGCAGCATCTGTCTCTGTCCAGTAGGGGGACCGTCTGTCACTGTAGTGGGTCCGTGTGGAGGAAGACCTCACCTATCTCCAGAACCCTGCAGTGTAGTGGGCCCGTGTGGAGGAAGACCTCACCTATCTCCAGAACCCTGCAGTGTAGTGGGCCCGTGTGGAGGAAGACCTCACCTATCTCCAGAACCCTGCAGTGCAGTGGGCCCGTGTGGAGGAAGACCTCACCTATCTCCAGAACCCTGCAGTGCAGTGGGTCCGTGTGGAGGAAGACCTCACCTATCTCCAGAACCCTGCAGTGTAGTGGGCCCGTGTGGAGGAAGACCTCACCTATCTCCAGAACCCTGCAGTGCAGTGGGCCCGTGTGGAGGAAGACCTCACCTATCTCCAGAACCCTGCAGTGCAGTGGGCCCGTGTGGAGGAAGACCTCACCTATCTCCAGAACCCTGCAGTGCAGTGGGCCTGTGTGGAGGAAGACCTCACCTATCTCCAGAACCCTGCAGTGCAGTGGGCCCGTGTGGAGGAAGACCTCACCTATCTCCAGAACCCTGCAGTGCAGTGGGCCCGTGTGGAGGAAGACCTCGTCCTTGCAGGAGCGGGTCACTGCTCCCACCAGCTCCGAGCCGGTGGCCAGGATACGATCGCTCTCTTCAGACAGGTTCACGCCCGCCATGGACGCCACGTCATTAATGTCGTCATCGTCCCTGCACACACACGCACACACACACACACATAGCAAGTTCTCACAGTAAGTACTTTTGGCTTTATTTAAAAGACGAAATGTGTGACAGGTGTGTGAATATAAGGAGCACAGGTGACAGGTGTGTGAATATAAGGAGCACAGGTGACAGGTGTGTGAATATAAGGAGCACAGGTGACAGGTGTGTAAATATAAGGAGCACAGGTGACAGGTGTGTGAATATAAGGAGCACAGGTGACAGGTGTGTGAATATAAGGAGCACAGGTGACAGGTGTGTGAATATAAGGAGCACAGGTGACAGGTGTGTGAATATAAGGAGCACAGGTGACAGGTGTGTAAATATAAGGCGCACAGGTGACAGGTGTGTGAATATAAGGCGCACAGGTGACAGGTGTGTGAATATAAGGAGCACAGGTGACAGGTGTGTGAATATAAGGAGCACAGGTGACAGGTGTGTGAATATAAGGAGCACAGGTGACAGGTGTGTGAATATAAGGAGCACAGGTGACAGGTGTGTGAATATAAGGAGCACAGGTGACAGGTGTGTGAATATAAGGAGCACAGGTGACAGGTGTGTGAATATAAGGAGCACAGGTGACAGGTGTGTGAATATAAGGAGCACAGGTGACAGGTGTGTGAATATAAGGAGCACAGGTGACAGGTGTGTGAATATAAGGAGCACAGGTGACAGGTGTGTGAGCACAGGTCACATGGTTTATCTGGGTGTCCTAGAAGGCCTGAGTGAGGGGGCGGTCCTCACCAGTTCACTGCAGCAGTGATGAGCTAATGGCAACACAGGTCTCAGGGGGCGGGGCTTAGTTCTGCTTAATTTTCTGAGTAATGACTTGTTGTTAGGACCATTAAATTTAATTTGGGGTTTGCCCCCCAGAAGACTGGGTGAGAGTGTGTGTGTGTGTGTGTGTGTGTGTGTGTGTGTCTGTTCATCGCTTCACTTCCTGTTTTTCCTCTGTCCCTCTTTCCATCTCTCCTCTTCTCTCTCTCTCTCTCTCTGCATCATTCTTTTCATTTATTCTAGACTAAATCCTTAGGTTAAGTCTTAATCTGGGGCTGGGAATCTGGTGATTAGTCTAAGCACTCCTCCATAACAGGTTCACACTTGGTTAAGACACAGACCACTTAACTCTGCAGTTTTTAAGGAATTCATTCATATTAGTGCCTGGTATACATATTGCTGCAGAAATGTAAATACATCTGGGACCATCATACAGTGGGAACAATGAAATGTATAATACAGATGTGTTAAGCTGATCTTGGGTCAGTTTGAACGCCACAGAAGTGACAGTCCAGTTAATGTGCACTGACCTAAAGGAGCCACTGCCTGCATCTTTCAGCCTGGTCCTCTGGACTGCTGAGGACCCAGACTGGGGCCCAGACACGGACAGGAACTTGGTGCCCACGGCCAAACCAGGCTTCAGCAGTCCTGAGAGAGAAGGAGAGAGAAATACAGAGGTTGTTTAACTGGGGAGTATGTACGAGCATGTTGCCTCCGTTTCTCTGTACTTTGTCACTTCCGAGCATGAACACAAGGGGGCAGCAGTTCTCTGCAAAATAATTATTTGGGGACAATTAAATCAACGGGGTCATCCAATCTATATAAAATTACACCGACGAGCAAGGTAGTGTTCATGTACATAAACTGAAAAATTATATAGTTTAATCAATAGTATAATACAACAGTATGCCTGAATATCCAGATATTAACATGTATTTTAAGAATTGTGAATATTGCTATGATCATTTACAGGAGGATACGAAGAGTGTAGATTTTCTGGGCTCTAGATTAGTGTCCTACCCCTCCAGATTAGATTAGTGTCCTACCCCTCCAGATTAGATTAGTGTCCTACCCCTCCAGATTAGATTAATGTCCTACTCCTCCAGATTAGATTAATGTCCTACCCCTCCAGATTAGATTAGTGTCCTACTCCTCCAGATTAATTAGTGTCCTACTCCTCCAGATTAATTAGTGTCCTACTCCTCCAGTATAATTAGTGTCCTACCCCTCCAGATTAGATTAGTGTCCTACCGCTCCAGATTAGATTAGTGTCCTACCGCTCCAGATTAGATTAGTGTCCTACCCCTCCAGATTAGATTAGTGTCCTACCCCTCCAGATTAGATTAGTGTCCTACCCCTCCAGATTAGATTAGTGTCCTACCCCTCCAGATTAGATTAGTGTCCTACCCCTCCAGATTAGATTAGTGTCCTACCCCTCCAGATTAGATTAGTGTCCTACCCCTCCAGATTAGATTAGTGTCCTACCCCTCCAGATTAGATTAGTGTCCTACTCCTCCAGATTAGATTAGTGTCCTACTCCTCCAGATTAGATTAGTGTCCTACTCTAGTGCAGACCTGCAGGCTACTGGGGCGTGTGCCTTCTGCAGCGCTATAGCTGGACCACACAAGCCCCATCAGACACATGCTCATTCAACAAGAAGCAACTCAGAAACAGCAGCAGAGAACAGACCCCATGCTGCCACATAATGCTGGTAACAGCACAGCTGGAACACACAGACAAGGAACAAGACTTTCATACACCAAAATGAAAATCAACACTTTCATGAAAAGCCCTTTCAACGCTTTCCCGTGGTTTCCAGTCCTCCAACAGTACATTGTGATTGGTCCTGTATCGAAGCCTCTGCCAAATTCTTGAGCCGTTTTTCCACTATGCTTTTCCACTGCAAAAAACCCCATTACATTCCATCTAGACAAGCTGGTTTCTCTGATCCCATAACCTGGCTGTTCTGGGGGGCGGGGCCCTGACGTCACCACGAGATGCGCGTCACCCGCTCGTTTACAGATAGTGTCTAGCACTGAACCTTATGTCTTTTTGGGTTGGGATACGTCCCCTTCCACATACGTAACCGCTGGGTCACAGGAACCAGCACCAGCTCCAGTATGACAAACAGCACTAGCACTATTGGGGGAAAAATTGCACCTGCGACACATCCAATGCCCCCGCCCACATCAAGCCCCGCCCACATCAAGCCCCACCCACACTCACCAGAGGGCAGCGCCTTTACCACAGTCTGAGGAGCAAACGCACGGGGCTGACCTGGCCTCAGCGTGACCATGGGGGTCTGAGTCAAGTTCACCTGTGGCCCCCTCACCAGCGCCCCCTGCTGCTGAGGCTGCTGTAGGATCTAAACACACACGCACAAGTACACAAAACATGTTAACGATGACAATCTCTTCTTATGCGGTATTATATGTGTAACGCATTGGCATTTAAATGGCTAAATGAAGTTATACAATGTTGACAAGTAGTCTAAACGTTAGCTGTGGTGTAAAATTGAACTAGTCTGAATGTTAGCTATAGTCTTACTGCTGATTAATTGTTGTGGTATAGTGTGGTAGACATTTAATACACACACAGAGCAGATTACAAAACAATCATTTCAAAGACAGGACAAGCATCTGTGCAGGCGAGTGTGATACCAGGTTGGGCTTGTTCTGCGTGCTTGGTGACAGGCTGATGACTGGCTGGTGTGTGGGCGTGGCGGTGGGTGTGGTCTGGGCAGGGGGACGCTGGGCTGCCACACCCCCTCCCAGCACCACGGCCGTGACAGTGGTGGAGGGGGGCGGGGTCTGCTGAAACTGGCTCTGCTGAATAAATGCTACGGAGTCTGGGGTCAACTGGCGCAATGCTGGAAGACTCCTCTGGAGAAGAGAGAGGTAGAGAGGAGAGAGGGGTAGAAATGGAGAGAAGAGGTGGAGAGGGAGAGAGAGAGGAGTGGAAGGCAGAAAGGGTTTGGCAAAAGATAGAGAAATGAGTTGGTGTGAAGGAGGGGAAGAGGGAGGAATAGGGAGAGAGAGAGATACACACGTAAGAGGAAGTCAGTGATAGCTAAGAACTCTCAGTGTACCTACAATATATACATCATCATAACACAGATCCTCCATCTAAAACTAGGATGATTCCCTCCAACTAAACCATGTGGAACTTTCATCATGTGGCCTTTCTGGATTCAGCAAAGTTGTGGTTAACAGCACCGCAGTGGCTGCTTAAACGTGATCAAAAGAACAGGCACACTAGCACATTCATTCTGGCAGCTCACAGACCTGACGAGAGGAATTAAGAGTGTATGGACAAATCCACAGGCCGCTGTGGACGGCACACCGCACGGTTACCGCACGCCGAGCCAGACAGCAGGGAGGACGGTGAACGGTACCTTCAGGAAAGGCACGAGGTAGGGCTGTGGGGAGGAGTTCAGCTCCCGGTACAGCCTGCTGGTGAAGTCCTCCGCTTGCAGCTTGCCTTCCTGGAGGCACAGAACCACATCCATCAGAACCTGAGCACCTCTGGGCCACGGGGCAGTGCTACGCTAACACACAGCACCTAGCGGAGGAACAGGGCAGGGCGGAGGAACACATACTCCTGCTGGTTCTGGAAGGAGACATCATCTTTCCTAAACATCTCATTACACAAACTGAAAATGCAACAGCTCATTCCTGGAACCATTAAACTGTGATGGCGTAATCGCCCTTGTGCTTGTGATTCAAACTGACATCACCACAAACAGCTGAAGAGTATTGAAGTACATAAAACTGGTATGTGAAGTTATTTTTTTGTTAGAATCTTGGGGAAATATGGTACATACTTAAAATATTAAATTATATGACCACAGTCAACACCATAGCAGGAGTAATCAATTAAATTTTTCCGCGGTCCATTTTTGGCAGATAGCTCAGACGTTAGGTCCGGGTCGGGGGGGGGGGGGGGGGTTGTTCGGCATGATGGTGTTAGGCAGTGGTTTGACTCTACACTGGTATCATTCCAGGAATGTTCTGGTCCATTAGTGTTCATTGCAGTGTAGGTTCTTGTTACCCTTGAGTGCCAAATGAGAGAAACAGTCCAATCTGACCCCCAGATTCTGGAGTGCATCTAACGTCATTTAAATATTTTAATACCTTTAGAGCCAATATATGCATTTATCATCTTATTTTACTAATCCTGTGATCTACAGTAATCTACTGACAGCTTAGTGTAGATCAGCATGTCCACATATTAAACATAATTACACTCTTCAAGAGGCATCTCCCACCTTTTGTTTTTCAGCAATGTCATATGGCCATAATTCACCGTCATATGGTCATAGTTCACCGTCATATGGTCATAGTTCACCGTCATATGGTCATAGTTCACTGTCATATGGTCATAATTCACTAGAATTCTAACAGTTCCAGATTGTGCTATACGACAGAAATAGAAGCAGAAATAAACCAGAAGTAAAAAAAAAAAAAAAAAACACTCACACACACCACCCACCCACCCATACACACACACCACCCACCAACCCACACACACCACCCACCCACCCATACACACACACCCACCCACCCACCACCCACGCTCCCACCCACCCACCACCCACGCTCCCACCCACACACACACCACCCACACACACACACCACCCACCCATACACCCACAGACACCCACACACAAATCTAAATATCTACAACTACACGTAGTCTTTGAAACTCCACTTTGAGGTGTGATGGACACCGGGTTGCTATGGAAACACGTACCAGGAGATTCTTGACCAGTTCCTTCACATTCGCCGCCGTCTCTGAAGACTGCTTGCTGCTCGACGCCAACTTTATCAACGTGGACAGGAAGTTCTTACACTTCTTTACGTTTTCCAGTGTTTCCTGTGAAGAGGAGCGAGGATGAAGACAGGAGTGAGGAGACCACAGCAGCCCACACTCACCATCTCAGATGATCAAGTGCTTGCTGAGTTTCACATCTTTTCTTTCAAACTCTTCATCGTGAACTTGAACTATAAACAGGTTTAGATCTATTTTTAAAAAGGCGGCCAATCACAAATGTCTCATGCTGTTATCTGCTACAGACAGCACAGTCTAGTAGAGATCGACCTCTCTGCAGAGACCATCTACAACCCTGTTCCTGAAGATCCACCACCCCATGGAGACCATCTACAACTCTGTAGAGATCCCCAATTGCTCACCAATGCTTGTTCTGCGAGATGAACATGCTGTGTAAAATCTTAAAAAATCCAACTTAAATGTCCAAAGCACCAAATGTGTTCAAGCTCACAGTGAAAGAACACATGGTCAGTTAGATGATGCTCTTCTCCTGAAGATACAAAACCCAGCGTCTGTTCTCTGAGCAGCAGGAAAACCCCAGCGGTAGAAACCCCTCTCACCGCAGACACAGGAGTGGGCGTGGCACCGGCCGTTCCGACATGTCCCGGGGGTGGCGTGCCAACGGTGGGCGTGGCTGTGCCACCCAGCACAATGGTGTTCTGCGTGTGAATAAGAGTGAGCCATGTGTCACACGTGTGGTGCGAGGTTGAAGAAGAAAGTCAGAATCACAGTTCGATTGTTATATGACCTTAATGACCTTAGGTGACTACTCTAATGGTTCTCAATCACAGCCATGAAACAGCTCATTAACTGACTGGTACATTTACTACACTGAAACAAACATTTCTGCAGTTAAGACCTGAAGCTGAGCAGAGAGCCCAGCTGGGGAGCAGGGGACAGCGGGTGGTGTCTGACCTGCTGCAGGGGACAGTGGGTGGTGTCTGACCTGCTGCAGGGGACAGCGGGTGGTGTCTGACCTGCTGCAGGGGACAGCGGGTGGTGTCTGACCTGCTGCAGGGGACAGTGGGTGGTGTCTGACCTGCGGCAGGGGACAGTGGGTGGTGTCTGACCTGCTGCAGGGGACAGTGGGTGGTGTCTGACCTGCGGCAGGGGACAGTGGGTGGTGTCTGACCTGCTGCAGGGGACAGCGGGTGGTGTCTGACCTGCGGCAGGGGACAGTGGGTGGTGTCTGACCTGCTGCAGGGGACAGCGGGTGGTGTCTGACCTGCTGCAGGGGACAGCGGGTGGTGTCTGACCTGCGGCAGGGGACAGTGGGTGGTGTCTGACCTGCTGCAGGGGACAGCGGGTGGTGTCTGACCTGCTGCAGGGGACAGTGGGTGGTGTCTGACCTGCGGCAGGGGACAGTGGGTGGGTGTCTGACCTGCTGCAGGGGACAGCGGGTGGTGTCTGACCTGCTGCAGGGGACAGCGGGTGGTGTCTGACCTGCTGCAGGGGACAGTGGGTGGGTGTCTGACCTGCTGCAGGGGACAGCGGGTGGGTGTCTGACCTGCTGCAGGGGACAGCGGGTGGTGTCTGACCTGCTGCAGGGGACAACGGGTGGTGTCTGACCTGCTGCAGGGGACAACGGGTGGTGTCTGACCTGCGGCAGGGGACAGTGGGTGGTGTCTGACCTGCTGCAGGGGACAGCGGGTGGTGTCTGACCTGCTGCAGGGGACAGCGGGTGGTGTCTGACCTGCTGCAGGGGACAGTGGGTGGTGTCTGACCTGCTGCAGGGGACAACGGGTGGTGTCTGACCTGCTGCAGGGGACAGTGGGTGGTGTCTGACCTGCTGCAGGGGACAACGGGTGGTGTCTGACCTGCTGCAGGGGACAGTGGGTGGGTGTCTGACCTGCGGCAGGGGACAGCGGGTGGTGTCTGACCTGCTGCAGGGGACAGTGGGTGGTGTCTGACCTGCTGCAGGGGACAACGGGTGGTGTCTGACCTGCTGCAGGGGACAGCGGGTGGTGTCTGACCTGCTGCAGGGGACAGTGGGTGGTGTCTGACCTGCTGCAGGGGACAACGGGTGGTGTCTGACCTGCTGCAGGGGACAACGGGTGGTGTCTGACCTGCTGCAGGGGACAGCGGGTGGTGTCTGACCTGCTGCAGGGGACAACAGCGGGTGGTGTCTGACCTGCTGCAGGGGACAGCGGGTGGTGTCTGACCTGCTGCAGGGGACAGCGGGTGGTGTCTGACCTGTAGTAGTGGAGGCCTCTGGAGCGCAGCAGTGGTCGGGCTGCCCGCGGAGACAGGAGTGCCCTGTTTGGTAATCGTGGTGGGAGTCACCTGCCGTGTAATGATCGGGCTCCCAGGGGCCTGGAGGGTGAGATCAGCATGAGACAACAACACAGAATGGGGGGTGGGAGAGAGAGAGAGGGAGGAGGGAGAGAGAAAGAGAGAGAGAGGGTGGTGCTCCGTCATACTCATACCGAGGTAATGTGAACAGGTGGGGTGCTGGTAGGTGCGGTGGGCCTCGTTACCATGGTGCCCTGGGACTGAGCTTGCATCTGGGCCAGTGTCTGCTGATGGATCATCAGCAGCTGACCACCTTCACTACGCACGAGGACCATTCCTACACACACACACACACACACACACACACACACATATACACACACCACACATACACACCACACATATATACACACCACAAACACACACACCACACACATACACACCACACACACATGCACGCGTGCCAGAGAGACAAAAAAGTCAAGATGTTGCGTTTTACTGTGTCCAATACCTCACTTACGAACAGCATTTAGGACAGAAAGCCAAGATACAAGATAAAATAAGATAAAATCAGCATACAGATGAAAACTTCTTCAGCTGATAACCTCTCTGTCTCTAACCGTAAACCCACCCCCTCCACCCTTGTTCAGCATCTTAAGCATGCGTGCTTCACTACAGCAGACACCACCACCACCAGGGCCAACACCAGGCAGGAGACTCCCAGCACAGCAACGCTCCAGACTCAACAAGCAACTGAGCTGTTACTCCAGACTGGCGAAGAGAGAGATCCACCCTGCAGAGGACCCAGTCTTAAACACGCCGGAAAAACAATCTTGAGTCAGGTTAAAGAAAACCTTTCATCATGCATGGAGGGTTCAGATGGGACTGAAGAGAATCCTTCTGAGGAAGCTCTCAGTCCTGCCCGAGTTGGAGACATTTCATCTCTCCTGAAACTGTAGACCTCTCTAAACAACACAAAACGCAAAGTATTACAAATGACTCACGCGAAACGCATGTCTATATTTTCAGCTTTTATTACTTTCAGACCTTTTCTGACGCTTTGGAATTTCTTAATCTTTGCAGCTGGAAAATCAACATTTTAATAGAAACTCCAACTCGCGCTCTGCTGGAAGGACACACGATAACTGGAGACCACTATTGTATTGAGGACATTAATCAGTTATTCCGCACATGTTTGTCATTACAGCGCGATCTGCACAGCCGTTCCGGAAACGCGCCGTTTCGGTCGCAGCCTGCAGTATTTTTACCGCGCGCACAAACCTAGCGCTCGCGATGTCGTACGCCGAGGCGCGTGCGCAGGGGTTCGGCTGCACGCGAGCGGGCTCGAGCGTCGTCCTGGCGCTCAGAAGCCTCGCGCAGCCCCGCCGTTCAGCGCGTCACCAGAAGCACTGGCATGTTTTCAGCCCAACTATGAGAGGAATCTAGGTGTCGTCTAAAGTGTGTGGAGTTCGTACAACCTTTACTCTACAACCCTTACATTCGTCTACATCTGTCAAGAACAAACCATTCGACTCAGCTGCAGAAATAATGCACAAATAAAGTAACAAACATTCTCTAAGGTGTGTTAGGAAATGTGCAGTTAAGAATAGTTCACTTTGCAAAGTTGTGTATTTGACATGCGCGTTATTAATACGAATCACAAGAAACTCAGCTTGACATTTGCAACGGTAACGTTTGGGGCGAAAAGTTAAAGACTGAAGTGGATGTATGTGTTTTTTTCGTTACCTGGTGGAAGTTGTATGTTTTGGATGTTTGTCTGACCCTGCGGGGGAGGAGGCACCCTGGGCGCCAACACCTGCGGGGCTATCGCCCTGATTCCGCCCGTGCTGGACGAGATGGTGGTGGGCACGGAAGTTCTGGTCATGTTTGGCAGCACCGGGCCTTTCCCGCCGATCACGTTAGTCGTTGCAGGCTGCAGGGTGCTTTGCACGGGCTGCGCGAGACACAGGTTACCTGCGCTCGCGACCACACCTGATGCAGGAGCTTGAGTCGTGGTCTGAATGATAGTTTTCGGCGAGTCTGCCTTGTTAGCCTGGGCTCCTGAAGTCAAATGTGCAGTGGTATTCGCAGCAGACATGTGTGCACCGGTCACTCCGGCGTTCAGAACCGAGCTGCTCCCGTTTGGTGCGGTCACTGCGCCCGGTGTTTGCACGGGCGGCCTCACGAGTGTAACGGTGTGTCCGGTGGGCAGACAGGACGTCTGACCCGAGATCACAGTCGAGGTGACAACATTCTGCGTGTTCGTTAAAGAGGTCTGGATGACGGAGGATGCGGGCTGGACCGTGTTTTGCACTTTAACCACAGAACCGGGTCCGTTCTGGATGAGTGGAGCGGACGACACGGCGCTGCTGGTCTCGGCACTTCCTGAACTATGAGAGTTCATGACCGCGTTACTCCCATTCAAAGTTGGTACTCCAGAAACGTCTTTCTGACCAGTGCCTGCTCCGTGGTTCGGAATGGATGTTACTGAAGGGTTTGCAACACCGGGCTTGAGGTCCGCCGGCGAGCTCGACCCAGTGGCCGTGATGGTCCCCGCTGCGGGATCTACAGCCGAACCCCGGGACTTCATATTGTGGATCACTCCCGTTGGTGTCCTGGATCCTTGTGCGACAGAAACAGACCACAGAGCGCAAACTGTCAGTGCTCCCACGTGCATTTAAGAGCGAGAGAGAGAGCGCGACCCACCCCGCCTGCGAGCGCGAGGCTTACCTGCGTGCGCGAGCCCTCCCGCGAGCCCCGTTCTGTTGTCCTGCTTGTTGGGATCGGCGCTCACAACCGAGCCGCTCGCGTGGCTCAGCGCGGGCGGCGGAGTCCTGGCCGGCGCGTTAACGTGACCCGACCCGGTCAGCTCGGACTCCAGGGAGCCCACCAGGTCGCTGACTACTCTCTCGTCCACCTCCGTGTTAAAGAAAACATCGTCCAGCAGATCGGAGCCCGCCGCCATCTTCACTCGGCTACGCTGGCGCGTACGACGCATGCGCCGATTGGATAGCTCGTCGGTGACGTCAGACCCCCGCAGCTCTGTGATTGGTTGTTTCAACATTTAAAGACTTGGACAAATGGCTGAAGCGTTTCAGTGTTGAGGTGTCGTTAGACGGCGGAGCGGGTCGGTACCGGAGCACTGGACTCCCTGTCATGAGATTCGTTGGGTGAACAAAAACTTGCCCCGCGTTATAGCTTTGCGACTCGCTTCTTCCTACTTACTGGGTTTTTATGAAGGCAGAAAATGACTTTACGATGTTAGGAGTGAGTTCAAGATGGCTGCGATGTTTTTCCTGAGTTGTCCGTTTGCAGTTAGACCCGTACGGACCGAGTCAGCACCAACAACACCGGCCGACCCGCATGAGCCCGGACCGGCTGCACTAGTCACTGTGGAATAAACTTGCCCTCTTGTGGGTGGGGTTGCACATATAGCCGTCTTTATTTTATTTTATTCATCCATTTAGAGAATGTTTGCCGTTAGTGTCTTTTAGAAGTAACTCATTGTTTCCGTTTCAGATCGGAAACTCAAAATAAAAAATGCAAACTCAGAAGTCAAGATGCTTCTCAGGATTTATGTGGATTTTAGAGCAGAATCAAATACAAACGTAGTTGGGTATTTCGACAGTTTAACAATGTGCTTTTTAAAAGCTGTAGAATGGGCTGAGTTAAGTTTTGGCAGAATGACTGACTTTCACTTTCAGTTGAAGGTACGGCCACACTTCTGTAGTTCAACAGCACGCAGTGATGAAGGTGTAATGGGTGAACTGAAGGGGGTTGAATTCATGAAGCTCTTTCGCATGCACGCTTTATTATGTATAAACCAGGAACGGTTTAATATACAAGCTATGGTTTAAACACCTTTTGTAAATTGCTTTCAAAAGCACTTTGCTTGTACACATGCTAACGGAAATGTAATACTTGGGAAAAACAGTGTACTACTTTAAACTTTATAAAAGGGTCACAAGCGCGGTGCCTCGTTGGCTAATATGACTGTTCAGAAATCATCAGATTCATTCCCATCAAATGAAAGGATATGGCGCGCAGTTTCTGCACAACAGTGTGTAGGGTCTACACAAATACACTCTTGTACCAGTTTTAAGTACAGGTTGGAACCAGAGCACTTTTTTAGAAGTGTGTTTGGTTTGGATTTTAATGACAACGCAGAATATGACAACTTTGAATAACTTGGAGGCCAGTCTAAATGCATAACGCGTTTAATAGCAAAGATTAAGGTACACATTAGAACTTCTGGACATGTAGACTATGAGCCTGTATTACATGCGTAGTGGAAATGTATATTTGGGATTTATTTGACTTTAGGGAAACAGGATGTTGTGAAAAGCGCTATACAAATATAATTGATTTGATCTATCGATTTACCTACCTCGATTTACCAGGTTTCTGAATTCGTTTTTAATGCGTTTTTTAAAATAATTATAATAATTATTAATTATAGACGTTTTAATTATATTTGTAGTATTGGTTAAACCTTTACCCCATAAAAGCAGCCTATTACACAAGCTCTAAAAACACCGGATCCTACCGTATCGGCATTGCCGACAATGCACGACAGGTGTAAGAATGCCAATGAAGGGGGCGTGGCCTATAAATAAAGCGCTGCCCGCTCGTTTTCAGAACTTGTTAATTTCTGTTTCGTGGGTAAGAGAATGTGGCGCGCGCCTACGCTTAATTTAGGCATACTCTACTAAACGTTTTTGCTTTTGAACGGTCCACCTTTCGTGGAAAAGTTGCTTTAGGCTTTACGTAAAGTTTTCAAACATGAGCACGGGTACACCGTACATCGGTAGTAAAATAAGTCTAATCTCAAAGGCTCAGATTCGCTACGAAGGAATATTGTACACGATTGATACCGACAACTCCACTGTGGCCTTGGCTAAAGGTATGGTTCTCCTGAAACACAAGGAGATGTCTGGCTTTAATTAAAAACACCTTTGTGCGCGTGTTTTTCGTGCACGTGGAATCCAGAAGCCTCTTGGGATTTTAATAGTTTTTTTTATTTCGTGGTCATTAAGTATGTTCAATAATTAAAGCATAGTTTGTTTTTATTGCTCTGGAGGCCAATTTTAGATGTTTCACCCTTCTGAAGGACGTTCATAAGCCTGTGTTTTTATATGATGCATGTCTGAGTGTTGTATTCCAGTGAGGTCCTTCGGAACCGAGGGCAGACCCACAGAAAGGCCAGTTCCACCTAGGGATGAGGTTTTTGACTACATCATCTTCAGAGGAAGCGACATCAAAGACATCACCGTCTGTGAACCTCCCAAGTTGCACCATGGTTTGCCCCAAGACCCTGCGATTGTTCAGGTTGGCGTAACCCATCTTTGTCTCATTTCCTGTGATTTATTTTTTTTTTCTTTCCTCTTGACACCTTTTTTTGGCATTTTTATTTGTTTGATCTCTCTTCCGTCTGTCACCCAGTCGTCTGTGGGCAGTTCCTCCGGCGCTTACGGGCCCCAGGGCGGGTACAGTCCCTACAGAAGCATGATGCCCTCCTACAACCAGCTTGCAGCCAGCTCCCTCCTCAGTCAGCAGTACGCGGCGGCGCTTGGCCTGGGTAGGGGCAATTTGATGATGAATGCAAGCGTTTGCTCCGCGAGCTTGCTTAATCTCCACTTTTTGCTTTCTTTCCTATTTAACGATGGCTAATGACTTGGTTCTGGGAGCAGGTCTGCATGGGCCTCTGAGAAGGGGCCCGATGGTTGAGCAGGCGGTCCAGACTGTACCTCCGGAGAAAGCGGCACCAAAGAGAGGCTTGCTTGCGTCGCAGCCGCAGGTGAGGGAGGCTGTCAGACCACAGAGATCCAGCAGGGGGAGCCCCAAGATGCAAAAGACTGCCGACCTCGGGAGTAAGCGCGCTTTTCTTTTGCTGTAAAAGGGCCAATTACTTTTCCATTGATGCTTTACTGAAATGGCCATTGAACTGATGCCTGGTAGCCTTAATGAGGTTCTGTGCCAAATCTATATTAAAACATGGCCACCTCCATATGGGGGACCTGCTGTATCGAACATCTGGTTTATTTGAGGACTCTAAAGCAGTTTTATTCTTCGTGAGCTATACTTTGAAAATGACTTTAAATGTGTTCTATAAAGTTTGATGCTTTTTGGTGACTGACTTAAAGTTCAGCAATGTACTTAATTGAAATCTGTACTACACGGTGTATTTTGGCTATTTTATCTCGTGGTCCTTGAAGGAGCTACTGGTCTATCTGCATCATACAAATAACTTATTTCTAATTTGAAGTTGATGAATGGCTTATTTATAATAAATTGTCCACAAATGTGGCAGATGCCCCAAATCACAAGACGGCATTAATTCCATCTTCTGTAGGCGCTACTACTCAGCAAGGTGACATGCAAGGGACGAGCCAAGCGAATGACGAGAACCGACCTCCCCAGAGGAGGAGACAAGGTGTCCTTCCATTCCCTTTGATCTTGAAATGGGCTTTTACCTTGGTAACCGTACAGATGGCTATTTTCTGCATAGGCAATCGCAGGTCCAGGAACCGTGGGCGGGGCCAGATCATCGTGGGCAGCACCAAACCCACGACCCTTCAGTTCGAGTCGGACTTTGATTTTGAAACTGCTAATGCACAGTTCAACAAGGACACCCTTGCAAAGGAGCATCAGGACCACCAGAATATCAAAGGTGACCATGCTGCCTGGGTGGGTGTTGTGCTATGTTTAAGCGTAGTTCGGTGTGTGTGTGTGAAGTTGGACCTTCTCCATGCAGACACTGAGGAGGTGAAGGAAGGGGTGGAGACCAAGGATGGTGACGGACCGGTGGAGGCGGAGCTCCTCGGTCCAAAGTGCTTCTACAACAAAGCCAAAAGTTTCTTCGACAACATTTCTTCAGAGCTCAAAGCAAGGTACTTAAGTTCACACTACTGCCGATAGCTGAACTCCCCTCCAGGCAGCACTAGTGGTTTTATATTGCCTAAGAGTGCTTAAAGTGCACTACATTGTGTTCATTTAAACACGTCTGTCCAATGTTTACACCCCCCTCCCCCTTTGCCCCTTGTAGACGTACGACATGGGCAGAAGAACGCAAGCTGAATGTGGAGACGTTTGGCGTGCCAGGCCGCTTCCTCCGGGGCCGTGGCTTCAGGGGTGGTTACCGAGGGCAACGAGGCAGAGGGATCAATCAGCGCTTTGTCCCTCAGCCGGCAGTGGGTAGTGGCAGACTGTGAGATGGGGTGAGTGTAGACGGCACTGGTCCTCCGTCACCATGACTATGTTGGATGCAGAGGGGGGGAAAGGTCCAGTTTAGGACGTTTCCCTGAGTTCAACCTTCTGCCAAAACATCACAATGTAATTAGTTTTCAAAATGATGCCTCATCCCTGCTATTACCTGTGTGCACCAGGTGCAAAGCAAGGCATGTGCTGCAGTGCCCAAGACAATGTGGCAGTTCACGTTATTGCTTGCACCAAGGCAGCAGTGCACCCTGGGTTCATTCTAGCTTTATCAAGCTGACGCATCTCATGTTGTGTATGTGACCTATATAGTCAAATGAGCAGAGCTTTGGACATCTGTTGTAACCATAAGGGACAGGCATTATAATTTGGACGTTATTACCAATGGAGCCATTTCAGCTTGTGTACTAATGAGCAAGACAAGCGCTAAAATGTACAGAACTGCAGCTGGAAGCCCAGTACGGTCATCTATCAGTGCCCTGCAGCTGTGGGAGGTCTGGTAAGACGTGTTAATTGAGCTCAGTTTAAGGGGTGTATTCAAAACTAATTAGTGGCTGTCGTTGGTTGTCTGAAGTCATACCAGGGGAGTGAGGGTTAAACACAAGGTCATTAGAAGTACTAGAAACTGTACACTGGAATTTTGCCCATCCCACAGTGAGCACTGTGAAATCTCTGAAGCAGCCATACTGGTAATCATTGATGGCCACCTTGGAATGTGTGTGATCGATTTCCTTTCCTCTCTTGCAGATATTGATGCCTCGTCAGACTGGTGCCACCTAGTGGTTCATGTAAATACATTATTTTTTTTATGAAGAATCTAAATTCAGTTGGGATTACCCTTCAACTACAGTATAGTGTTTAACCAGTATGGGCTCCCCCCCCCCCCTTCCCTCTTTCTATTGGCTCACTACTGCTGATGTTATTGACTGACATGTATGTAATATGAATTGATGGCACAGAAATAGAAATGCACTTTACCTCAGTCATGTTTAATGTTTAATTCCAAGTAAGGCACTTTTCATTTGTACTCTGATGTAAAAATGTGAATTTACTTGGGCATATGGTCCCCAAACACTGATTTAAGGATGTCCTTCTTTTCCATTATTATAGTTTGAGTTAAAGTTTTTTGGATTAAGCATTAATGGGGACTTTGTACAAAAGAACCATTGTTAATAAAATGGTAAATGCCTCATTTAAGTTGTTGCGTTTCGTGATTAAGTTGGTGCAGGTGTGGTTCTGTCCCACAGCCTCCATCAGGGTGCGGTGGGAGTGGTTCCTGCTTTCTTCTTCTTTTCAGCCTCCTCTTTCTCTTTTTCGATGGCGGAGACTATCTCTTCTACCTCTTTGGGCTCCAAAATCTGGTGGTGGATGCAGATGTTAAAGGTGGGGTGGGTAATATGGGTGGAGATGTGGTATGGTAGGAGTGGAGAGCAAACTCGCCTTCATGCCTTCACCTCTCTTCATGGTGGCCAGTTCAATGTTCTTGGCTCCAGCTTGCACCACCTATGATGGAGCGATCACACATCATGAACTGGAACAATTTACCACAAAGAATTCTCATGCAGTTCTTAAATACCAGCTGGAATTAAAGTAAGCATATGGTTATTTAAAATTAAGACTGTTTGTCTAGAACCCAAAATGGTTCATGTTCAATTCTCATGTGATCAGATCTAGTCTGGCTCAGTCATTTGTAAGATGGTGAATTGGATCAAATTCTCAGCATGGTTGAAGGACATGAGCTATATAAATCATATCTAGGTCTACATAGCAACCCTATGCTCCATTGAAAAGACTGGATTTGTGTTCAATTTTTTTTTCATGGAAAAACTCATGGGTAAAATCATTTAGGCTGTTTTTCCTAGTCTGGGGGGGGGTGCCTGAATGTTTGACTGTACCTCTAGAAGGGCTCGGACAGCCAGTTTTAGGACCAATTCATCAGACTCCATGTCTTCCTCTTTGTGGTTTTTCTCCAGGAACTCTCGAACCGTTTTTGCTGATCTGCCAATAGCATTGGCCTTCAGAGGCGGGGCCAGAATTAGAGCCAATCAGTTGGGCTGTTCAGCAGTATGTCAGTGCAGAGAGACCAAGTCTCAAAAAATCACACTTTATTATATACATACAGACTATTGTCAAAAGTATTCGCTCACCTTCCTTGACTCTCATATGAACTTTACATCCCATGCCTAATCCATATGGTTCAATATGACACTGGTCCACCATTTGCAGCTAGAACAGTTTCAACTCTTCTGGGAAGGCTGTCCACAAGGTTTAGGAGTGTTTTTATGGGGATTTTTGGCCACTCTTCCAGAAGCGCATTTGTGAGGTTACATGCTGATATTGGATGAGAAGGCCTGGCTCTCAGTCTCCACTCTTAATTCATCCCAAAGGTGTTCTGTCGGGTTGAGTTCAGGACTCTGTGCAGGTCAGTCAAGTTCATCCACACCAGACTCTGCCATCCATGTCTTTATGGACCTTAATTTGTGCACTGGTGCACAGTCATGTTGTAAGAGGAAGGGGCCAGCTTCAATCTGTTCCCACAAAGTTGGAGAATGGAATTGTCCAAAATGTCTTGGTATGCTGAAGCATTCAGAGTTCCTTTCAGTGGAACTAAGGGCCCAAGCACAGCTCCTAAAAACCAACACCACACCATAATCCCCCCCCCCCCCCCCAACCACCAAATTTGGCAAAATGCAGTGAGACAAGTACCGGCAAACCCAAATTCGTCCATCAGATTGCCAGATAGAGAAGCGTGATTTGTCACTCCAGAGAACACTCCTCTACTGCTCTAGGGTCCAGTGGAGGCATGCTTTACACCACTGGATCTGGTGCTTTGTATTGCACTTGATGTATGGCCTGGATGCAGCTGCTCGACCATGGAAACCCATTCCATGAAGCTCTCTGTGCACTGTTCTTGAGCTCATCTGAAGGCCACATGAAGTTTAGATGTCTGTAGTGATTGACTCTGCAGAAAGTTGGTGATGCGCTTCAGAATCTGCTGTGGCCGCTCAATCAGTTTCACAACTGGATTTGTTGCACAGGTGACATTCTATCACAATTCCATGCTGGACTTCACTGAGCTCCTGAGAGCGACCCATTCTCTCACAAATGTTTGTAAAAACAGTTTGCACATAGGTGCTTAATTTTATACGTTTGACCATGGAAGTGATTGGAACACCTCATTTTGATACTTTAGATGGGTGAGCAAATACTTTTGGCAATATAGTGTGTATAAAAATCTGGATGAAGATGCTAAACCCCTACCTTCCAGGCATGGTATGTTCCAGATGGGTCAGTCTGGTATAGATGGGGAGTACCATCAAAGTCAAAGCCCACAATCAGGGAAGAAATTCCGAAAGGCCTTCGTCCATTACTCTGTGTATAACGCTGCACACGCATAACGCCACATACCAGATTATGAGTGTGCGCCATTATGGCTCAGCTGATGTGTACGATGGAGAGGAAGAGAGCGGATACCTGTTTGAGACTAGATATGTAACGGGTGATGTACTCTACGGTGACGGGGTCCTCTACTGTCAGTCTGTGGCTCTGACATTCCACTCTGGACCTGTTGATGATGATCCGAGCGTCTGCAGTCAGTCCTGGGGAACAGGAAAGGCACTCCTGTTCTCTCATTGTTCACACGAATATAGAAGGAATAACCACCGCTACACAACGAACACGTTGTGGTTACACTGTAACGTTACAAATGAGAGAAGTGTTGTAATGGCTCGAGCCGAAGCTGCTATTGTTTCTTACCCGCAAACGCCATGAACACATTTTCATCCAGGGCGCAGATCTTGCGCACGGTCCTGTCGTCCTGAAGCATCGCCGCGGATTTCTTTTCAACCCCGAGGACAACGATGTCTCTGCCTCGTACTCCAACCTGCGAGTTCAACACAAGCGTTACGCTGCTGTAGGTCACAGCTCGCCTGCAGTTCCTATTACACATGTCCTTCATATTTCCAAAACGTTCATATAACCATTACACTGCAAATACAGCCTCGGCGGCTTTAGTAATGGCGTTAATTGGGGTCACGTTTACTCACTGCAGTGGATCCTTTTTTGACAGCTTCTTGCGCGTATTCCACCTGAAACAGGTGTCCGTCCGGCGAGAAGACGGTGATGGCTCTATCGTAGCTCATACTGCAATACTAGCACCCACTTATTCTTTTATAGTCGTTTTGGTCCGATCTGCCGCTCCTGGTTGCTATTCCCTTACTTTAAGAAGTAAAAGTGAAACCGATTGAATGAAACAGCGATTTCTCATCGCCTCCCAGCGCACGCGAGTGGTAATACCCGGAGATTGTCGCGCGTGAGAGGCGCTCGCTCTGCGTCGTTTGCGCAGGACGACGGACGTATTTGTCGTTGTGAATCAGCATTATTGTAAGAGTACAGAAAGTAGAGGTTCGCCGGAGCAAATTGGAGTATACCAATAGCAGGTGCTGCCTCCATCAATCCGACGGGGTATTTCATCTTCTGTACAACCGACGCAAACACCTCCTCGCGCCCTTCTCGCATTAACACCTTCGTTGTTTTGAACGCTTTTCGCTCGCGGACGTATTCGACGACCAGGCAATTTATTGCACGACAGACGCATCCAGAGGACATGACACCCCCATGTTTCAGCAGAACGACAATTCCGACTGGGCTATGTGATAAGAGCTTGAAAGCAAGATAATAATAAAAAAACTGGGATAAAACCGCTTATACATACTTATACGTATTTCCTAGGACAAAAAAAATGTCAGTGGCGTTTTCGTCTACGCGTCCGAGGGGAAAGGGGGAAGTGACTCAACAGACGATCCAGAAGGTAACGGAGCTCCGACGTGCGGAGAGGAACGTTGTTCTGGTGAAGGATGCAGGCGCGCACAAACGGGTGCCAATGGTGGAGCGCCTGACATGGCAACTGGTCCGGGAATACGTGTGTTCGG
Organism: Brachyhypopomus gauderio; assembly: GCF_052324685.1. NCBI lineage: Eukaryota > Metazoa > Chordata > Actinopteri > Gymnotiformes > Hypopomidae > Brachyhypopomus > Brachyhypopomus gauderio. Next base: position 4,709,689 of record NC_135220.1, on the reverse strand, counting down.
CTGTAGTCCTTCACTGGACCACCTGCATCACGCTCAACGTTTTTTTAGAAACCTAAACCGAATTATTTTTCATCTGTTTTAACTCTTAACCGAGTTGTCACGCGATTCACACATTTTATTATTAAGTGGTGGAAGGTTGGATAAATGTTTTGTCATTTGTAATGAAATCGCTCTGCTTGGTAATATAATGCGAACACTGTGTATTTGCTGAAGGAATAGCCTTGTTTATGAAAGGAAGACTTCTGTGCATGTTAATGCGTAAAGGTTGTGGGTTTGCAAACGCGCGGAATTGCAGGCGCATCCCCGTGAAGAGGTAAAGTGCGCGAGCGGTGCGCATCTTTGTTCGCGCGCGGTGGTGTCCGCCGTCAGGCGCGTGCAGGCTGCGTTGTCTTGGTGATGATGTCCAGTCTCCAACTTCATCGTTTTTCTGTGATGAAAGTGTCACGAGAGCAGTGACGCTCACTCTAAAAGCGACACGCATCTCAGGTTAATATCGGAATGGCTTAATATTTCCGTCAGATGACAAAATCCCTCGGGTTCTGTTTTTGAGTGACCTATTTTTTTTTTATATCAGAGAGCAGTAGTGCTAAAAAAGAGAGAAAAGAAAACTAAAAAATAAACAAAACCAAAACCGTCACGCTTCGGGGTTTCGGCCGTATAGTGTCGCGCTGAACTGAGATTAAAAGTTTACCTGAAATAAACTGGTGTAGAATTAGGTTACTAGTGCATTTTTTCCTTATCACACAAGATGCTGGACGAAAATCACCACCTGATACAGTGCATTATGGACTACCAAAGCAAAGGGAAGACTGCAGAATGCACACAGTGCGTATTTCTCTTTTCTTTTTTGTATTGTTTAACTCCAAGCGTATATATAAACATTATTTGCACAGCTGATGATCTCTGTCTGATATGTCCTGTTTGTTTCTGTACTTGACTACAATTTTTTGACATCTCTCTCCATATATACGGGCACACATGTATGCAATGTTACTATGTTTGTTTAGGTATCAGCAGATATTACACAGAAACTTGGTCTACCTGGCGACAATAGCTGACTCCAACCAGAATATGCAGTCACTGTTACCCGCGGTACGTCCTAAACAATTAGACCTTTCTTTCTTTCTTTCTTTCTTTCTTTCTTTCTTTCTTTCTTTCTTCCTCTGTGTAATCAACAACTCTATGGTTCTCTCCACCCCCCCCTCAGCCGCCCAACTCCAGTATGACTCTGGGACCTGGAGGCCTGGGTGTGAACACTGCCGGCCAGTCTCTGCACTCCCAGACTAACCTGAATGACTCTGGAGTGTCGGCCATGCCACCTTCATCACTGATGCAGACACAGCTTAGCAATGGTGAGCCTCTCCGAGCTCCCACATCTGTCTGCCTGCCACTTCTGTCTATCTCCACGCTGTCTGCCACAGTACCTGTGCTCACTTATCTCTGCTTATCTTATGTCCCTCAGACCCGTTTCTCTGTTTCTATCTCTCTCTCGCTCTCTCTGGCTTTCTCTTTATCTCTCCCTCTGCCTCTCTCGTCTCCCATATCCTGGTGTTGGTCTTTTCCCCGTCCTCTCCGTTTCCACTAAGGTCTTGCCTACTTTTGTTTGTTTGTTTCGTTCTTCTTACGTCATGGTCTACTGATGAACTGAATGTGTGACGTTGTGTGCCTACCTTGCACGGTTGCTTGACTGTGAGTGTGTGTCATTAGGCCCAGGCCACGCCCCCATTCAGCAGCAACAACAACAACAGTCCGGGCCGTCGCCAGGCTCCGCCCCCTCCATGAGCCTGTCCTCCAGTGGCCCTGGCACTGGTCCCGGCTACAGCCACCCAGTGGCGTCCTCTCAGGGCACACCTCTCCAGGGGCAGAGCTACCCGCCCACTGCCACCCGCACCAACCTCAACATGCAGTCCAGCCAAGGTGAGCCTGGAGAGCCCGGGGGGAGGCAGGAGACTGGACGAGATGGGGAGAGAGGCGGGTTGCGTTTGTAGACTGTAAAATGTGTGTATGACGGGGCAGATGTGGAGAGAGTGGAAGTTGAAGATGAGGAACGGGCTGTGGAGCGGAGTGGCGCGTTTGAGCCTGACGTCTTCACCTAGAGGCACCAGGGTACTGCAGCAGTGCGATGTGGCCCTCTGAGGGCTCCCGTCATTCACCTAGCCTTCACGTTGTTGCATTACCGCTCCTAGGTTCTTGTGCTTGGGTAAGAGGCAGAAGACACATTCAGTTCATCACTGGGAATCTGTCCCTTCCGCCGCTGTTCAATTATTTATCCTCCTTCGCTAACAGGCTCCCCTGACCTTTGACCCCACCACTGACATGCCACCCTTTGACCCCTGGCCGTCAGCACTTTCCCCTCTCTGCCTCACTCCAGCCTGGCTTCTGCTCTCTCCCACAGTTCAAGTTTTAGCTTTGTGTTTGTTTGGGGGTTTGTTTTGGTGTTTGTTTGTGGGTTTGTTTTTGTGTTTGTTTGGGGGTTTCAGTTTTCCCTCAGTGGCTCCCCTCCCCCCCCTACATTCCTGATGCAGCTGACGAACCATCTCCTCCTTCTTCATGACTTCTCTTAACTGAAGTAATCTTTTCTCCCCTCCATGTTCAGATATAACTGGTGTTTGCGTGGCTGTTGTGTGTGGGTGTGTGTGTGTGTGTGTGTGTGGCTGTCGTGTGTGGGTGTGTGTGGCTGTCGTGTGTGTGGGTGTGGGTGTGTAATGTATGTGGTGTCACTGCCTCCACCCCCCCCCATCTTTCCTTGTAGTGTCTTTGATGCATCAGCAAGGTGTGGGCCCCCATTTCTCATCCTCCCAGCCTGGGGGGCAGCATTACCAGGGCCAGCAGGCAATGGGAATGATGGGTCAAGGTAACCAAGGCAACAACATGATGCCCCAGAGGCCCATAGGAAGTTATCGCCCAGGACAGCAAGGTAAGTGACTGACCCCACCCCCCTCCGTACTTCCACTGGGGGTTGTTTGTTGCAGACTGTGAGCTGTGTTTGAGATATAGATGGTGATTGGGTGATGGTCACAGGAACCCATGGATAACATAACTACCTGACTATTGGCTTGCTGCTGTTGTTTCTCAGGGCGTTGCTGTAATTATAAGATCAAAAGGGCGCTATTATGTGGATTATGTCCTGATGATGTCATCTTGTAGGAAATGTGTGTAAATGTTAATCTAATTGATTTGGCCACCTGGGGGAGTTGGCAGCAGTTAGCAGTGGGAGATGTGAGATTGTGTTTATGCCACAACTTGCAATCAGGAGCACTCAATGCAAGTGATCTGTTATGACTCGAATGACCCTTTAAGGAGTAATCTAAGAACAGATAAACAAACTGAAAAAATACCCTGTATGCTAGACTGAGGGCTGGCTGGCTCAGATGATATGAAGTGATTATTTAGGTTTCTTTATTTATTGTGATTGAGGAGTCACTTGAGATCTCAGCTTTTGAACTCACGGATTCATATTTGTACTTTCAATCGATGCAAAAGATATTTTCAAAGAATTTGCACCAATGGACAACACAACAGTTAATATTCTCAACAATAATTGTGTCTGATTGTACACCAATAAAAGAATGAGAATATTGAATAATGTCTTAAAGATTTTACATCAGTTTTATCCTAATATGGGCTTTGGAAAATTAGGTTTAACACAACAGATTTGCAAAAATTTTTTTTAGATTATTTACTCAGAGCGTTTCATTGATAGTCTGAGCTGAGGCCAAGAAGCTTATTTATTTAAGTTCAGTTTAGTTATATTCTATTTTATTGACATTTGTGTCACAACAGACGCTGAGAGCGTGCCGTTGGTGTGTTGTGTTCCAGAGGTCAGGGTCAGGGTCAGGGTGGATCTCATCATGTTAATAGTCTGGTCTAGTTTTCCTTGTTTCTTTTCCTCACGTCATAGCTCCTCCCACTATAGAGAAAATGATGTGAGGGAAAGACATTAGGACAGAGACATCCTGCATTCACTACATCCTCTCTTTCATCACATGATGCACAGCTGTGTCATCTGTCACTAGACGTGTACAGATCTTCTGATACTCAGAGGTGTTATTTTTATCACATGCTCTACGGTTCTTTTGCATCAAGAAACAAATGCCACAGTGATAAAAAAAAAACCCTGAAAACTGGCATTGTAAGCACATGCTTAATTTGAGCATTTACAAATGCATTTACATTTGAACATGGAAATCTAAATGAACCAATTATTAGTTCAGTATGAAATACAGAAAAAACAGCAAAACAAAGAATCAAAATATACTTAAAGATGTGTTGCTCAGACCATGAATTTGAAGTGCAATTAAATGTATAATGCAAGTATACCCCACATGCTATTATAAAAACAACAACCCCCCAAATAATAAATCAATCAATCATTCACTCTTCATAAGACATGCTTGTGTTTCCTCGCTCTGGAAGCCTCACTCCAATTTCATTTCGATTATTGATATGAAGAACATGGTACTAAAATCCACAGTTCAAACTGTAGGAAGCCTCAGTCTGTGTTTTCTGTCTAACTGGGTTATTCATATTCTTCTGGGCATCTGGGCACAAATCCAGTAAATTACCTATTTATTTCACCAGAACAGAAAGAAAATGTATGTGTCCTTAAAGATGGCAGCGTGTGGTCAGTGTGCAGGTCACGGCGGAGGTAGCACAGAGGAATGAAGGATGCAGGTATTGGAGATATGAGATCCACCCTCCGAGTCTGTTGTAGATCAGCCAGATGGTCACGTGACCGTCTGTTAGCTTGAAGGAGAAGAGAGGAGAAATTTATCATGGTTGTCACTTTTCATCCGGTGTGCCATAAATCTCTTCTTTCATGCTGTGTCAGCAAATGACTAAATATAGGTGTGAGGCCTAGTGTTCTCATTGCAGATAGTCTGGGGGTGCTGTTGTTCAGTTGGCTGAGAGCATCTCCATATAATGACGCCTTCCATTTTCTATGTTAGGATTCAGCTCAGCGACATAACACCCCCCCCCCCCCCCCCACCCCCAGTACCTTTTGGAGTGTTTTCATTCTCTTGGGGAGTTTATCCTCACCACTGTTACTTGGTCATTGGGGTCTTGGACAAAGCTGCTTTGTAACAATGGCTGGTATAAAGCATTGTATAAACTTAGACTTTGACTTTGAAAAACGACAGTGTCTTTATTCTGCCAGTGACTGAAGTACTGTGTGTAAGGCTAAATGTTCCATTAGCATACATTCACAGTTTGTGGTTTTACTGAGGCACTTATAATCCTGGTCTCTCTCTGTAGTTAGATGCCATCTACCTGTTTCTTTTTGTTTGTATTGCCAATGGGGCCATATTTTATGCTATTAGAAATCCACAGATTAAGTCTTCTGTTTGTGCTTTCATGTCTCTATATAGTGCATTTGGTCTGCTGATGCTCCAGGGAGGTTTTTGTTGCAATGTGAAAGGAAATCGTGATATCTGGAGTTTCTGCACACCACCACTAAAACCCAGGTTCCTCCTTTGGCCATGTTGGAGTTCTCAACATACGTTTGATCCTCTTTCCCATTCTGAATCCCTCACACTGCAGGTCCCCCACTCATTCCACTCTCATGGGAATGGTCCCCTTTTATTGTCCATTATTACAGAATTACTTTCTTGATTTCAGGTAATTGCCCCTATGTGTTGTTTGTTTGGTTGTTTGTTTTTGTCACAAGCTATATTTTTATGATTATGTCTAATCATTATTACATTTATTGCTTAAAGTGCTCTCCTGTGATAACACTATAAACTCAAAACACTCCTACTAATACACAGCCAGTAACTGTCTTCCAGTCAAAGATATCCTCTTGACAAAGGAACGATGAGCCACCCTACGCTCGTGTAGGCCCCTCTATACCTGCACCCTCCCCCTGTGTTGCCACGCCCCTGGGTCTGGAGGGGAGCAGCGGGGTGTTGGAGAGCCCTAACCCTAACCCAACCCTGGTGTCACCCTGTCTTTCAGGATCTGCCCAGCAGCTTATGGGTCAGGAGGATTTCTACGGAGAGCAGTATGGCCACACTGCCCCATCCAGAGAGCCCTCAATGCAGCAGTATTACCCCGATGGTAATCACACGGTCGCTCAACCCTCACACACGCAACACACACACTCATCCCCCTCCCTGGAACATCTTCTCCTTCTCTTCCTGAGTTCCAGACCTCTTTCCCTCCATCTCCACGAGGTTCATGTACTTTTGTGTTGTTGCACTATCTCCATCTCAGGAGTCAGGCTCAACACTTTCTCCAGCGAAGGCACTTCTTTGACGCGTGTTGTATTCTTTCCACGGTTTGGCTGTTGTTGGTTCTTCTTGGCGCTGGGACTGATCTCGCCGCCAGTGTCTGTGCTTTGCTGTTCTTCTTTGTGAGCTGTATTGGTGTGCGGAAATTTCAGATCTACCTTTCCTGTTCATTTGCACGTGTCTTTGGTGTGGAAGTATGCGTGGTAGCGCGAGACAGCGTGTAGCACAGGGAGTGCTGCCTGGCCTGTCATTCAGTGTTGGGGTTAGCGCTTTTTAGGTTTTTTTTTGGGGTTTTTTTGCGCTGGTTGTGGGTGCCAAGTCTAGCCGGGTATTTGTATGTGAGCTGTTTTTTGCAACCCCGGTAGGTCATGGAGAGTACTCCTATCAGCAGTCCTCCTATGGAGAGCAGGGTTATGACAGATCTTTTGAAGAGCCTTCACAACACTATTATGAAGGAGGTGAGTGATTGCCTATAATGGTGCACATCTCAACAGTTCTATAATATCAACCCTGCAAACAGGAGACTACATTTTAGCATGAAAATTATATAAATGTAACTGAAATTAGCAAAAAATTACATGCATTTAATAATCTAATATCGGCAGAAAATCAGATTTTGTCAGCAATTCATGGTTACATGCTCTTGGGTATTCAGATAATGAAAAAACTTTGGGTTTTTGATGAGTCAGGCAATAATCAGATTTCTATTTTGCAACCAGTCAATAATCTCACAGAAGATTGTTATGTAAACATCAAACATCCTGCCATAGCATTTTGAAAACATGAACCCTCTTTTTACCAGAAAATATGGATCTTTGTTTATTTGTGGCTACTAATGATTACTAATAGTGTGCAATTCAAATTTTTCATTTCATCGAGCGTGTACTGTTTCAGAGTCTCCCCTAAAGTGTCTGATTGCTGTTTCATGGGTGCTGCTTTAAATCCTGCTGGACACTTCCAGAACAGTTCGGTTTACGTCTGCGACACACAGACTGAGAAATCACACAGAAATCAGATTACTGAGCTACAGTCCAGCTCTCTTGATCAGATTCTCAATATGATTTCTAGGCCATAACACGATCAAGGAATCAGAGTATGCTGTTTATATGACCAACTGGAGAAATCTTAATCAAGATCAGATTATTAAGTGCATGTAAAGCACTTTTTTGTTTCAGTTTATTTCAGAAGACATCAGGAAATGTTAGAGTAAATAATTTTGAGAAGTATTGTATTACAGTAATATATTGAGTATATTTGAGAATATATTGAGTATACTGCTTTGCTAAAGGACTCTAAAACATTTTTCATTGCAGTGTAATTATCACAGCATGCTCTGACTTAGACAGTTGTGCTTGAACACGAGCAACAGTTGAACTCAGTCTCTGTGGTAAAGATTCTGTTTGAATCTCACAGTACCTGTGGGAACTCACGGGTGTAATTGTTAATGAGTGTAATTGCGCGTGCGTTGTAGGGAATGCCCAGTACAGCCAGCAGCAGTCCCAGTATCAGCAGGCATCCAGCCAGCAGCAGCAGTTTAACCAACAGCAGTACCCGTCACAGCCAGGGTACAGCGGTCAGCCCCAGGGATATGGTACGGACACACACGTTCATATATTCATCTGCACAGACACACATTCATGCACACACACTCATGTGTGTGTGTGTGTGTGTGTGTGTGTGTGTGTGTGCGTGTGTGTGTGTGTGTGCATGTGTGTGTGCATGTGTGTGTGTGTGTGTGTTTGCAGGTCCAGCTCAGGGAGCCCCTGCTCAGTACAGCCAGTACCAGCAGGGCCAGGGTCAGCAGTACTCATCATTCCGGTCCAGTCAGACTGCTCCTACCGCCCAGCCACCAAGACCCTACACATATGAACAGGTGCACAGAGACTCCTACAGGACACATTAGTGCTGCTGACAACATCTAATGTCTAACCCTGGTCTAGACAACAGCTAGCCAACCACATCGCTCCGGCCTAGACAAGAGCTAGCCAACCACATCGCCCCGGCCTAGACAACCACATTTACCCTTCAGTGACTAATACTTTGTTTCGTCCTATACTGTTTTTGATCTGTGGACTGTCATGTATCAATCTTGTAAAGCAACCTTGAGTGTGAGAGGTTCTTTCGAAATGTAACATTATTACTGTTGTTGTTAACCTAGCCTAGCCGACATGCTAGCTTTTCCATGCCTTTGGTCCAGTGAGACTCTGTGTAAACGTGTGTGTTTCTCATTTGTTTTGTGATTGTTTTGTTTTGTTTTTTCCCTTGTTTCATCTGCAGGGTCAGTATGGAAATTACCAGCAGTAAGGATACATTGTCATGGTGATACATTGTCATGGTGATACACTGTCATGGTGATACAACGTCGGAGTTTTCAAAAGAGCAGGACAGACATACTGTGCATCCCAGTATACTTACACTGAGAATGGTGTCCTGTTTGGCCAATAGGAAAATTGGGTTTGAAAAGAATCCAGATCAATACTGGAATACTCTCCCAACTCGAATCTTAAACTGGTCTTTTTCTGACTACTTTATTTCACCTACCTCCTTTTTGTTTCTCAGAGGACTTTAGATTACTTGTAACTCAGAAAAGAGAAAGAATAGATATGCCAACCAGACAGAAAGACATAAATATATAACGCAAACCTTGATTCATTAGTTCAGCATCTATTGATATTTGATATTTTAAATGTTGTGTATCAGCTGTGATTTCTGTTTAATGGAGAAAATGGTAAGTGCGTTATCAGACCCAGTGTTCATCCAGGCTGGTCAGGAGTTAGAGCATCTGAAGAACTTACCTAACTGGGACTGGGAAAGCTACCTGATCAAGTACAGTTGTCATCACCACAATGCGATCTTTTGTTTTCTTGACTTTTAGATTAAATTTTGTAGCATTTTTACTGTACCTGGACGCTCCCAGGGCGTGGGTCTCTGAATAGCCGTAAGTGCCCAGATGCACTGCTCCACCTTTCTGCCTGATACAGTTGGCTCACAAGTGCTCCAGAGCGAGAAGAGAAAAGGCGTGTGAGGGGTTTGAATGACTCTGAGCACTGTAAAGGCTCCCAGGACAACCTGCTGCAGCTCTGAACACCAGCATTTCCACTCCACGGTGTCTTCTGGGCAGTGCAGAGGGAAATACTGTAGGTCCTGTGCTAAATGGTCATCAGACACAGCTTCCATGCGTCCGACGCATCTCTTACGTTCCATTGTTCTGGTTTGAGCATAAAAATCACAGCCCCTTCTCCACGGACTGACAGTGTCATATTGTTACTGATTCATCTGTGCATAAACTGTGAAGAACTGTGGAAGTTAAACTATGGTGACATAGCTGATTACTGATTTAACTCTGCATTACTCGATCATATATGTGCTTTATATGTACACATCTATCCTGATACTGTGTTCATTCCTATTTTATACAGAGTATTCACTCAGTGTCTTAGCATAGTCTATAGCCAGATGGGTAGATGTAATTTTGTTTATCTGTAGGATTTTATTATACCTCTTAAGTCTTTGTTTTCATGTATTTACAAATAAGAAGTACATATTTATTTAGCATTTTTTAATGGATAAATGGGTAAATGGATGAATGAACAAATATTATATCAGAAGTTGGCTTATGTCACTTCTTCCCTACTGTTTATTGTGACCTCATATGACATGCTTTTGCATGTCTGTGTACTTGATAACTTGAAAGAGTTTTTATTATTCAATTTTTATTACTACACTTTTGTTTTTTTTTTTGTTCTTTTTTTCTTATTGAATTTTTGGCACATAGTCTCCATTTATGTTTTATGTAATTATAGCCAAAGCTTAAACCCTATACTTTCAGAATTTGTACATATTTACATATTTTGAATTAAACAGATTCATTTTCATTATAACCTTTTTTATGAATGTAAGTTTTTCTAAGTTAAAGTGTTGTTTGTGTATTGTATTAACATTTTCTGTAGTCCCATTTCTTAAAAGAACAGATATTAAATCATAAAATGAGTTGGAGACTTGTGGAGAATTTTAGGTGTTTTCATTTCTAGAATTGTTGGTCTTATTGTTTGGACTTTATTAGGACATTAGATGAGTTAGTGGTTAGTGAAATGTTAATAGTATGTCGATTATTATTATTATAGTTATAATTATTATTATTATTACTATGTATTTTGCTATTGTGTTTGTTTCCCGTAATAACGGTTCCAGTTTTGCCGTATTGGAAACAGAATGTCCCCAAGGGGACAGCACCTGTCCAAAGAGCGTCACTATTCCTGGGTGTCAGACAGCTATCACTAAGCTATCCCAATTACAGGTTTACCCAAATTATGTTGCATATGAAATCGTGTCAGCGTGTGTTTCATTCCTGTGGTTTGTTTATCCTTGTCTAGTCGATGGAATAATTATCATTATTATGTAGGCTTGTTAAAGAGATTTTAAAATCACTGTTGATTGTAATATATGGTATTTTAATGGTTAATAGGAAACAATAAATAAGTCAACTTTAATTTTTAAGGAAGATTTGACTGAGGTAAATGGCATGATTAAAAGTGAGCCTTTGGGGCCGCCGTAGTCCCGCCCACCAGTGCGTCCATGCTTGCTGAGTTCGTTACGTAGTGACGTTAAGCTGATATCCACAAACTCGGTTTATTTAACGAGATTGTTCACATTTCAAAAGTGTCTATACTTATTCCGTTTTATCCTGATAAAGTAATACGCCTTGCTAGTTGCGACAGCTGTTATCTTAGCTAGGTGTAAAGTGTGAAGTAGACCTCCAGCCCATGTTCACGTAGCGGTGCAGCTAAAGCGCCTGTCTCAGATGTTTGGAGAACATCCAGATCATCTGCGATAGTTCGTGGAAACTCATCGTGTCGATGGCCACCCGAATGACACAGCGACTTAGGATTCTTGGACAGGCTTTTCGGTTTGTTCCTGCCAAACACGGGGTGTTGGAGGGAGGAGGTAATGAGGTCGTTAGGAACCTGTGTTTGAGCGGCCAGGTGTGTGGAAAAACACGCGGAGCTGCGAGGAAGAAGAAGGAGCTGTCCGAGAAGAAGCTGGTGCGTGATCCACGTGGACGGTCTAGTGGCCGCAGGCTCGTGCAGCATGATGTGATGTGTTTGTGTGTGTGTGTGTTTGTGTGGTTGCGCTTAATAAACCCAACCCCTGGTGTATTTTGGCACAGAATCCCATCTGAGATGCTTCTTCTGAAAGTATAAATGGTGTGTGATATGTGGAGGCTGATGCTTCATGACTGTGTTCTGGTTGTTCCCTCAGACGCGGTACTTTGTAGACCACAGGCGGGTGAAGCTTGTGGGGGGCTCAGGTGGTAAGGGTGTGTGCACCTTTCACAGTGAACCCAGGAAAGAGTGGGGCGGCCCGGACGGAGGCAATGGTGGTGATGGAGGAGACATTGTCATTAAAGGTGGTAGCAGCATGTCATTGTCTGTGCATGTTGCACTACGGATTTAATAACACACCTTAGGAGTGACGTTTGGTCGTGGGTTCCAGTCCCAAGGCTGTGAGTTGCTAACAAGTGTTTTAATTTGCAGTGAACAGGCAGGTGAAGTCACTGTCGCTGGTCTCGTCAGTGTACAGGGGTCAGGATGGAGAACCCGGAGGCAGTAAGAACTGCTACGGACGCAACGCCAGCACCACCTACATATCAGTGAGTCTGTAATACACACCAGCACCACCTACATGTCAGTGAGTCTGTAATACACGCCAGCACCACCTACATGTCAGTGAGTCTGTAATACACGCCAGCACCACCTACATGTCAGTGAGTCTGTAATACACAGACGCACCACCTACATATCAGTGAGTCTGTAATACACACCAGCACCACCTACATGTCAGTGAGTCTGTAATACACGCCAGCATCACCTACATGTCAGTGAGTCTGTAATACACACCAGCACCACCTACATGTCAGTGAGTCTGTAATACACACCAGCACCAGTGAGTGTAGAAGTGTACTCACATTGTACTCGCATCATTTACATTTACGACATTTGGCAGACGCCCTTATCCAGAGCGACTTACATTTTTATCTCATTTTTATACAACTGAGCAATTGAGGGTTAAGGTGCCTTGCTCAGGGGCACCTCAGTCATGGCCTCAGGTCTGGGGATCAAACCCACGACCCTCCGGTCACAAGACCAGTTCCCTAACCACAAGGCCATGACTGCCCTAATCATGGCATCATACTCACAGAACAGGTAGCGGGAGGTAAAGAAATCTCACACATGACTAACAAAAAGAAACAAAATGAGTACCCTCTGGGAATTGAAATTCATGTTTGAGCCAAAGGCTGTGTGTCTCCCGTGTGTGTGTGTGTGTGTGTGTGTGTGTGTGTGTGTGTGTGCGTGCGTGCGTGTGCACAGGTTCCCATGGGAACCATAGTGAAGGAGCAGAGCGGTGTGGTGGCAGACCTGGCGCTCCATGGTCAGGAGTATGTGGCAGCACACGGAGGCGCCGGTGGAAAAGGGAACCGTTTCTTCCTGTCCAACGAGAACCGTGCGCCCATGACGGCCACGCCTGGAGACCCAGGAGAGGAGAGGGTGCTGCACCTGGAGCTACAAACCATGGCTCACGCAGCACTGGTGAGAGAGCGAGGGAGGAGAGAGAGAGAGGGATTCACATCGCTTTTTATGTCATCTGCTATGATGAGATTTATGAGGTTAATATTGCCAGCGCAGTCTGCCCACGCCATTAGCCGCCGTCTCTGGTCTCCGTACCTGTGCGTCTTGATTGTGAGGTTTACCGTACCTGTGTACAGGTTATAGTGTTGTACCTGTGTACAGGTTATAGTGTTGTACCTGTGTACAGGTTATAGTGTTGTACCTGTGTACAGGTTATAGTGTTGTACCTGTGTACAGGTTATAGTGTTTATTGTATTGCCAGGGAAGTTGTGTGCAGTTTTGTGTTTGCACTGTAATCTGCTGCTGTTTGTGTCAGTGTAGCACATGCCATGGTATTTATCTTATGTTGCTCTTACTGTTTTGTCCAAACCTTCTCCTCTAAAATGTTACACTCAAGATGAAGATCTTTTTTGTTCTTTCTCCCTGACCCCAGGTGGGATTTCCAAATGCAGGGAAGTCATCGTTGCTGAGGGCCATCTCCAACGCCAGGCCCGCGGTGGCTGCCTACCCCTTCACTACCCTCAACCCTCACGTGGGCATCGTCAGGTACAGAGACCACGAGCAGCTGGCAGGTACGACACCCACCGTCATAGCCACGCCCCTCAGGCCCTGTAGCCATGCCCCCAATGCATCCTGCCACTCCCACAGTCTACATATCCAGACAAGTGCTAATGTAGCTTATTCATATGTAAGTATAATATAAAAGTCCCTCTGGTAACGTTTAGAGGAGGATGTGTTTAGCTGTTCACAAGGTTTCTTCTTCTCTGGGAGGTTTTTCCTGCCTCTGTGCCTTCTGTCTGGGATCTGGATCTCTGTAAAACTGCTCTGTAGCAACATCTGTCATAACAAAGTGCCTCACGATTAAGACTGAATTAAACTAGGTTAAAATAGGGTAGGTGTTGGCATTCCATTTGCAGATCTTCTTTCTCTCTCTCTCTCTCTCTCTCTCTCTCTCTCTCTCTCTCTCTCTCTCTCTCTCTCTCTCTCTCTCTCTCTCTCTCTCTCTCTCACGGTCTCTCCGTCTGTCTGTTCAGTGGCAGACATCCCGGGTCTGGTCCGAGGTGCTCACCTGAACCGTGGTCTCGGTATCTCCTTCCTGCGTCACGTCGAGCGCTGCCGCTTCCTGCTCTTCGTATTGGACATGACAACCCCGGAGCCATGGCAACAACTCGACGACCTACGCTACGAGGTGGACCAGTACGATCCAGGCCTGTCCGCTCGCCCGCACGCCATCGTGGCCAACAAGATGGACGTGAGTGGCACCCTGGACAAGCTCGCGGTCCTCAGGAGTCACGTGACCCAACGTGTCATTCCCGTGTCGGCTCTGACGGGACACAACACGGAGGAGCTCATCTTACACCTGCGACAGATCTATGACGGCCAGCAGCACTGTGAGCAGACCCCAGCCACGTGGTAGCTGCTCTAAGAGAAGCCACATTAGGCAAATCTAATGTCGTCTACGGTGTTGGCCGAGTGACCCGAGTTCTCAACGTTCCTTCAGAATGCCCGTTGCTGCTGGGTTGTGGAAAACGGTTCGGTCGACGTCAGAGCGAACGCTTGAGAAAAGCTGACTCGGGAGATTGAAAATAAAAGACGTTGTTTCCCATGGAGATACATGTGGCCTTTGAAGAGTCAGGGGGAAGAATGAATCTATACCAGCCAAGTTCTTTCAGGCAGTGAGCCACCAACACTCATGTCCTACAAGGCCACCGTAGGCAGCAGATCTTCGTCATACCCATGGTGGACTGTCGAAATGTAAGGTGACTACATCACGAACCCTAAGGATTAGTCTCCTTACTCCTAAATGACTGACTACCATGAATAAAGTAGTCATAAATCAGTACTGTAAGCTGTCAGTTCATTAAAAAAAGGATTATAACATGCTTTTAATGTGCTTGTTTGAAAAGCTGCAGCAGGGGGCGCTGTAAGGCTGTGTTTGGTAGCAGGCCCCGGCTGAATTGCATGATGTGTGTTCACTGTCCTGCTGCTGACAGGACTCCCAGCTTCGCTCTATAGTGTGAGCCAGAGATGGGGACTCGAGTTTGGGACTCGTGAACAATCTTTTATTTGTAATGTTCTGTTGTGTTTCATTTGACAATCTCTTCTCCGCCTGTCTGTATGCTTTTCACTTCCCGCTGACGTCACATTTTCGGCGCGCGGACCCTCGCACCGGTCCCTCGCGCTAAACCGAGCTTACGTGACACAAATGCGCGCACCGCAAACCATTGCGATCATGGCGGCGCCGGTGAGAACGCTCGATTCTGTTCCACCGTTCATAAGTTTTGGCTACAAAAACTTCGCACAAGTAGCAAATAGAAGAGCAGCAAACTGCACCGTGTGTGGCATAAAAATACAGAACGCTGGTTCCACCACATCTAAATTTATTCACCACCTGAAAACAACCTAATGTTCACCCAGTTAGTGTGTTATAATCAATCAATCAATCAATCAATCAATCAAATTTTATTTATATAGCACTTTTTACAACAGTTGTTGTCACAAAGCAGCTTTAAAAGTGCCGAGTCCTAGCCCCCAGTGAGCAAGCCAAGGGCGACAGTGGCAAGGAAAAACTCCCTAGTTTTTTGCATGAGGAAGAAACCTTGAGAGGAACCAAGACTCAGGGGGGGAACCCATCCTCCTCTGGCCGACACCGGTCACCATGACAACAACAACAATTTAGACAGAAAGAAATAAAGAAAAGGAAAAGATGTCGTATTGTCCATCATGGTGTAGGCTTATCCGGTCAGGCAGTAGGTGGCTGGCACTGGATAAATCGCTTGTCTCTCATCTCATTTTTCCTCGAGCAGGCGGGCAGCCATGTGGAGAAAATAAAACGGAAAATTAGCTCTGTATGAGGACATATACAGGACAGATGAAATTAAACACCTTTCTGGAGTGTGGCAGCAACTCCGGCATCAAGTTAAACTATTACAGCCTAGCTAAAAAGGCAGAACCAGAAGGTAACATAGGCTTGGGGGCATTCTGAGACATTGGCATCCATCCACTGCACTGTCAACAAACTTAAGTGACCACGAGCAGTGACAGGACGACAGCACCAGCACCCCAGTCAACCATAAAACCCTTCGTCTATGAACCCCTGGATCTGTACCTTTATCTAAGGGGGGGATGTTAATTATCAAACGCTAAACCAAATAGGTGGGTTTTCAACCTAGATTGTGACTGTGTCAGAGTCCTGTACGCATTTTGGAAGGTTGTTCCAAAGCTGGGGGGCCTTATAAGAAAAGGCTCTTCCCCCTGCTGTTACCTTATTAATTTGTGGAACTAATAAAAGACCAGCACCCTGTGATCTTAGTTGACGTGGGGGTTCATAGTAGGAAATAAGTTCCTGGAGGTATTCAGGAGCAAGCCCGTGTAGTGCTATATATGTTAATAATAGAATTTTAAAATCAATACGAAATTTAACTGGGAGCCGATTGCAGGGCTGATAGGACTGGTCTAATATGCTGAAATTTTCTAGTTCTGGTCAGAACTCTGACTGCGGCATTTTGAACTAATGTTCACCCAATTAGTGTGTTATAACATCCTAATGTTCACCCAGTTAGTGTGTTATAACAACCTAATGTTCACCCAGTTAGTGTGTTATAACATCCTAATGTTCACCCAGTTAGTGTGTTATAACATCCTAATGTTCACCCAGTTAGCTGGTATTGACCACCAGTGCACCAGTAGAGGGTGTTCAGTCATGGAGGCCTCATAATGAGCCCTCACCCAGCCAGGCTAAGTGCAAGTACCCTGTCAAACCTGATCTTTTAAAAATTTAATGCTTTAGTAGCATAAACATTTTCCTTGTATTGGGACACTGAAAGACACCTTGAAGTTCACATAGATTATGTTTGATCCAGTTCATTAGGAGACAAAAAGTTGTTGCTGCAGGGCTTTTAATGCCAGAATCATTATAGGTTTTAATTTTTCATTTTATGATCACTCATTTGGTTGCTATTTTCTTTATATGCAGACCTTTCATATAGGCCCTATAGTAAAAAAATGTGATTGTTAGAAAGATTTTGATTTTTTTTTATTTCACAGCCCTCCTTTATCTTTTAGAACAAAATATAGCAGATGTTCTACTGAAAGAAAATAATCTAGAAAAATGTCAGTATTGTAAGAAAAATACAGATACAAAATTTATTTGGAAAACATTTGTGTGTGTGTGTGTGTGTGCTTTTTTAAATTGTATTTTTTCATTTACCAGTTTAAGCTATTAAACATCAGAAGTTTCATAACAGACCATTACAACTATAAAGTGATTTGTGACTGCAGGGTCACTCAAATATTTGGGACTTTACTTGGACTTGAGACCAAAGACTTGGACTTGACTTGGACTTGAGATCAAAGACTTGAGACTTGACTTGGACTTGCAAAAAATGACTTGTGAGCGTCTCTGGTGTGAGGACATAACTTGGTTGGTCGGTAGTAGCACCACAAATGGACAGAAGGGGGGGGGGGCTGTTCCTGACCTAAGTGACCTAAATGTATGTGCACTCATGAATGGTGTCGTCCCCCCCCCGGACCAGCCCAGACATTTAAATAACGTCCACCCGTTTAAGCAATTATTATTATTTTTTTTTTTGCAAAAAAAAAAAAAATGTGATCCTTTTTGGGGGCTGAAAAATTTTTTTTTAACAGTGAACACAACGAATGCCACTGTAGTAAGGTACTCTCGTAAATGTCATAAATTACATTTTTCTCTACATTTTTCTCTTCTGTGTGCATGTGTATATGCTTTATCAGCATAGATTTTTTATCATAAAAATCCATTTGCTCATAGTAAGTCCAGGATAAACCACAACATAATATAATAACATAACATTCATTCATGTATTCCAAATATTCATATACTGCTATTAGGAAGACCCCATCACTGATGGCGAAGGAGGTGGAGGTCCGTGCGGAGCACCACACCCTTACATGTGGTCTGTCCTGTCCTCAGTACATTATGCTGTGATCTCTCCACCATTTCATGTTTGTTTCACCGGATCACTCACCATTATATACGACGTGTGAAACCATGTGCGTCGTCGTCATACCTCAAATCATGCATTACATTTCCTTGTGTTGTCACGACAATTATGAAATTACTTTCACTTATTTTATGTCTGAACACCTTTTTATATAACATTAGACTATTAAGAGCATTACAAGGGATTCCAACTTTTCTCGTCTGTGCTCTCTCACGCTCTCTCACGAGTATTATCACTGCTTGTCACAGAGTACAGAGCCCCCTTTCACAAAACCTGTTTCGGAACCAAAAATATAACCTTGAAGTGAATTATGCAGTGGTGAAGCTTTGGAATGACACTGAACACATGTGGAATGTGTTTTCAGAGAAAACTCACCCAGCAGTGTTAGCGTGTTAGCAGTGGTAGTGGTAGTGGTAGTGGTAGTGGACACCAGTGTTCACATGCAGTGCTGAAGTCTCAGCAGAGGCAAAGTCCCTCCAGCCTGGAAACACACCTTCACTTTAACATAAAGCACCTTTATTTTCACATAAACAAATGGCAGGATTTGTTGTGGTATCAGAGCCAAAAACATATATATATATATATATATATATATATATATATATATATATATATATATATATATATATGAGAGAGAGAGAGAGAGAGAGAGAGAGAGAGAGAGCGAGCAATTTTATTAACGTTTCCATTTTGGGCAGTGGTCCTTTATCAGCTGTTAAAGCTGCTGTGTGTGTGTGTGTGTGTGTGTGTGTGTGTGTGTGTGTGTGTGTGTTAATACATTAACATTAATACATTCAGGTGCTTGTGAATGTGACGGTTGAGTATCTGTGGTATGAGCGTCACACATGAGTTAGAAACAGGATTAAATGGGGATGGGTTTTCTGCAGAAGTAAGGATGTGACGTCTAGCCGCACCACCACGGCGCCAGACCGGTCAGGTGAGTTCCTCAGCAGTGGCTACACCATGGTGTTCATTATCTGGCATCACAGGACCATCTCCCAACACTAAATCTGAGCATTCTGGTTGACCTGACTTACACCACAGTCATATAATAATAATAATAATATAATGATGATGATAATGTAATGCCCCAGCTGGTACCCAACCGTCATTGGTCATCCACCAATCTCTCGTGCACTAATGGCACTAACATGTCACTAATAATTCAGTATATTAAGCATATTCAGCATGCAAGTAATTGCTAAGATGAGTACCTGTATTAAGTGAGAAATGTTAACAGAAAGGATGAGAGGCCTTCTGGGTGAACCTAGAACACTTCAGGACCTCTGTCAGCATTTCTGTCCTGCAAACTGGGTACTTTGTTTTTTTTTCACTTCACTAGAGTAACAGGAACAATAGGAGGAGGAATCCTCAAGACTTTCAGGACACTGAGCTGCACTGCTGGCTATGACTGTTGGAGTCCTGATGATTCTGATGTTGTTTAAGTGATGTTGTTTAAGTGTTCCCTTTATTTTTTTGAGCATATATATATATATATATATATATACACTGCTCAAAAAAATAAAGGGAACACTTAAACAACACCACAAACTCCAAGTCATCCACACTTCATGTTCAGATAGGAAGTAACACTGATTGTGAATCAATTTCATCTGCTCTTGTGCAAATGGAACAGACAACAGGTAGAAATGAGAGATTTTCAACTGATTTCAAAGATTTTTATTAATTGAGATCTAGGATGTGTTATTTTAGTGTTCCCTTTATTTTTTTGAGCAGTGTATATATATATATATATATATCAGGCTTCCTGGATTGTGTTGATTCCACTAATTTTACCTGGATTGCTAATTAGAAAATCTAGCAAGCTAGAGCAAAATCCTGGTGAGGACTTTTAATCGCGGCACCTGGAATTGACAGCACTAATATATATATATATATATATATACACATACACACACACACACACACACACACAGATAAAAATGGTCTGCAAGTTAAATTTTATTAGTGGTCAGCCGTTATCTGCGTTAACGCCGTTAACGACCAGAGGCGGTCTTTGCATAGAGGCATTGCTAGGCAACTGCCTTGGGCCCCTCCCACTGCAGCCCACTGTAGGGGCCCCCTGACTAGCTAAATTATTTCTCGCATATTAATGTTGATGGGCCCCCTAGCTAAATTCGCCTTGAGCCCCCAAATTGCTAAGTCCGCCACTGTTAACGACCCACCACTAATTTTAAGTCAGTGGGTCTTGGTAAACTTAGTTAGAAAAAAAACTCTTAAACGAGGAATCCTATTAAACACAGACAGAAAAAAATTATGTTGATCAGCATGTGTAGCTGGATTGATCGAAGGAGCTGCAGTGTGTTTGTGTGTGTGTGTGTGTGTGTGTGAATGCTCAGAAACTGAAGGTGTGGCAGCTTCTGCGGTAATAGGAGCAGCTGTGATGGAGTCTGGGTAGTGATGAGTGCCAACATGCACAGTCGACATCCAAACCTCCAAACCCAGCTGAGAAAATGACGCTGTACAGAACAGTTAAGGTAATCAGACACCACACAGTGGGTATCAGACACCACGCACAGTGGGTATTAGACACCACACAGTGGGTATCAGACTCCACACAGTGGGTATCAGACACCACGCACAGTGGGTATCAGACACCACGCACAGTGGGTATCAGACACCACACAGTGGGTATCAGACTCCACACAGTGGGTATCAGACTCCACACACTGTCACAGTGAGCACTTTCTCACACACAAACACACACTCCCAGCTGCAGGAGTGCAGGAAGGGTTATTTATGCAGTCCAACCCTGATCACAAACATCCAGTACAGTGAAATGTTTTTATTGTATCAGCACATATAACCCAGGTGTGGGTTCGTTAATCTGTCAGACATGCCAGTGCATTCACCCTGGTCTTAATTTTAATAAAGCCAATAGAGCTACAGTACAAATGTGTTGAGGTACAAGTCAATGGAATCAAACAACAGCAATAAAATAAAATTAAAAATAACAAAACTGGCTTTCACTCACAGGTATGTGTTGAGTCAAACTGCCATCTCACAGGTGAGACCACACCCATTTTCAGCTTGAGTTTTTTGGCTCTGATACCACAACAAATCCTGCCATTTGTTTATGTGAAAATAAAGGTGCTTTATGTTAAAGTGAAGGTGTGTTTCCAGGCTGGAGGGACTTTGCCTCTGCTGAGACTTCAGCACTGCATGTGAACACTGGTGTCCACTACCACTACCACTACCACTGCTAACACGCTAACACTGCTGGGTGAGTTTTCTCTGAAAACACATTCCACATGTGTTCAGTGTCATTCCAAAGCTTCACCACTGCATAATTCACTTCAAGGTTATATTTTTGGTTCTGAAACAGGTTTTGTGAAAGGGGGGCTCTGTGCTGAGTTTTGCAAATAGATACTCTATGCTCTGTGAGAGGCAGTGATAATACTCAGAGCGTGAGGGACAACAGAATCACAAGGACAAAGCTGAGGGCTCGAAACAATAGCATGAGCGTCTCGGCTGAAAGACTCAGGCCTTGGAAAGGCTTTTCCTGAGATGAGGAACTGAGTTGAATGAAAGAGGTTTAATCATGTTTGTGATTCTCACGACACAAGCTTCTACTTTAACTCTTCCTGTTCCTTATGTCATTCTGAGAGACCTGTCGACTTACCCAAGCCCTAACTCAAAACCGAACCTTAACTCAAAACTGAACACTAGGCCTGTAGACTACACCAAACCCTTACCCCAAAACTAACACTATTGTCTGTTTATCTGTCTGTCTGTCTCTACTTTTCTTGAGCTCTTGGGAACAAAAGACGAAACAGATACAATTCACTGTGATTCATTCATTAAATCCCTGAATATCTCTTGAGTCCTAGCACTGTGTAAGCATGTACAAAATAAAGCACAGGTGATGTACAGAAAGAGTCATGCATAAAGACTTTTGGAAATCATATACGCATACTGACAGAGAAATCTGCTACCTTTCCAACTGATTACATCTACATTTACATATTTTTACATCTACATTTAAAAAATGTAGTTTACTGTCCTCCAAACTTTTGTATTCGTGATACAGATAAACAAAAGCCCTATCTAAAAAAACGTTTGTTAATATGTGGGAGAATGCATCCTTCACCAAGGTAAAATTCTTCAAGAAATATTTTCTCAGGAACACATGAGTCAGTTATTGGTGAAAATAGATTTTTGAAGAAAATTGTGCATTGTATGGTTTCTTTGCCTGTGTGAACATATAACAATGTGTAAATGTGTAGGACGTTTAAGCAAAAAATTATATGTACAACTCCTGACAATTTCACTGACTGATTACATAATCAGAACATGAATATTGCAATAGTGTTCTCTGAAAAATGCACCGATATTCAGTGTGGCTTTTTTACCTCCAACGATCTCTGTGGTATCATTCATGATTAAACATACTAGTTAATATAGCTGGTTTTGATTTCCTTGATTTCACTAAACTCTGCCATTAAGTCGGGCCTGCATATAGCCGCCAGTTTGGTGAAGTGGTGATCCAGATTTGAGAGTTCATCTGGTTGGGGCTCACTGCCCGCGATGGAGAGGTCATCAAGGTGGAAGTCGTTCTCCAGTTCTCCTTCCTCGGCGTAACAGTGGGGGCTGTAATCTGTCAGCTCCTCGTCCATCTCAAGCTGGAGGATATTCTGCAGGAGAAGGATTTCCCCCCCCCAGACACAGTCAGCTTCATGCTCTAACAGATCCATCACAGTCCTATCAGCAGATAATGCAAAAGTGGATGAAGGGGCGTTCCAGTGGGATATCATGACTGGAAATTTGTAGGAGCACGAGTTGGAGCACAGAGGTGGGGGCAGTAGGGTGTGTGCTTGCAGTGGAGCTGACATACACCACAGTGTAGCAGTGCTTGCTGGGAGAACACAGCTCGACAAGAGATGTGGTTACTTGAGAGAGGATGTAGGTCAGAGCCAGGGGGGGATCGCACATGCAATCATTTTTCTTTCCATGCATAATTTAGGAAACTGTGGGGTAATTTAGGTCTCATTACTCCTGTATGTCTTCAGGGGAGGGGTGGATACAGTACAGGTAGAAAAGTTGTTTCACATTATATTCACATTATAAAGTGCTTTGTGTTGATAAGTGGTAAAATATATACATTATCAATCAATATTGTAAACACACTGAAATGTTAACATGTTTTGTAGTCACACAAATGACTGCAAATCTTTAAATATGGTCTGTAAAATATCCACTGAGTCTTAGTCTACCTGTCTAATGTGAGCACTCAGGTTTTGTCTGAGTTGATAGGTGTAGAAGGAGCTCCTGCTATTTGATTCCTGGTGGAAGAAGGAAAGACAAAGGCATCAGTAGTTGGACTAAGTTTAGACCTAAATCACATCTAGTTATTTTAGGGACATAAACACGAAGTCATGTATGTAAACCTATTAAAACCTAATGTAATGTGGACCTGTTAAAATCTAATATAATGTGAACCTATTAAAACCTAATATAATGTGAACCTATTAAAACCTAATGTAATGTGAACCTGTTAAAACCTAATTCCCCTTTCATTCATCTTTACAAGAACTTGTCTAAACAAGAGCAGCGTGTCAGATCACCCAGAAGTCTTGGACACAGCAGACTCACATTCAAGACCTGTTTAGTCAACCGCTGATATGTAATAAAGAAAATACAATTCATAACCAGCCTCAAATATAACTACTGTCATTTACACTGCTGCTGTCCTCTAATCTCCGCCATGCAGACAGAGAGTTGCACACAGGGACAACACAGACGCAGCCGTCTCAAAAGGAATCTGTACATACCCTCCGAAAGCTTTCCCGCCAATCAGACACGCTGCCCTGCAGGAGTGAAATGAACAAAAGACTGAAAGTGAGCATATAAGTGAGAGTATATGTCTTTACATGTAGGAGACAAAGCCAGTTTTACAGATTGGGCCCGGATAGATCTGACTCTGACAGCTACTTTTAAGCCACTGGTGTTATTAAAGTAGAATATAATTAGTGAATTAATCATATTAAAATTTGTTTTGTGTGTGTGTGTGTGTGTGTGTGTGTGTGTGTGTGTGTGTGTGTGTGTGTGTGTGTGTGTGTGCATGTATGTATGTGTGTTTGTGTGTGTGTATTATGACATACATTGGGCTTTGGATCTTTTATTCCATTTCCATTTGGGTTATTTGTTCCTTTATCACCATCGTTGGAATCCACTTTAACTGGGCACTTTGGACAAAAAGAGAATGAACATTGTTTAGTGCTGTTATCCAGAATACTCAAGAAGCGTTCAATCCCTTTTGAACGCTTCAATCCCATTTGCCCTTTTATCAGTGTGTCCCATTCTGACTGTAAGAGTATTCTTTTTTTAACCACTGAGACCTTTAAGCACGTGAATGTGAATAAGGATGGAGCAGAGAGATGGAGTGACGTGTGTGGTACAACCATGCAATCTGTGCCAGGGGTCTCGATATTGGAGGTGATGAGATGCCAGTTAGAGCCTTCATCAGTCGGGATCATCTTCCTCTCATCTTTACAGGACATCAGTATAGCCAGGAGAAGCATTGCTGTCCGATGAAGACAACGTCAGTGGCTAAAACGCTGCAGCAAGGAAACCAACTAAAACATGATGACTGAACGAATGATTTAATGATTTGGTTCTAGATAAGTTTTTCAATTAAAGTGCCAAACCTTTCTGAAGGGATAATGAATACATCCCTTATCCTAAATGTTTTATGGGTTGTTCCCTGAAGACTAAGGGAAAACACTTTTTTTCTAAGTGTGTTACGCATAACCATAAAAACAAATGTGCATAGTATCTGCCAACATAATTGTCAACAGCCAAAGTATCCACACCCTACTAAAGGTATGACAGTCCTCCTGGGTTCTTTGCATAAACAAAACTCTGCGAACCCAGAACAGTTCTCAGAAAACTATCTCCCCACATGCCTCCCACCTGATCAAGCCCGAGCGGTGGTTATACAACTTCCTCCAGGGCAATTAGTGTCTGCTCCTGTTACTCTGGATTGCACCTATAAAAACCTTAATACTACTGCTGGTAACCCACCTAAACTCTCCACAGCTGACGTTCTGCCTGATCTCAGTGAACTGTTTACCATCGCCAGCTCCATGTCTCCTCTCTGGTGATACTTGGCGACTCTAACATCCATATAGACACTGGCTTTATCTGTTGACTTTTTGTCTTTGCTCATATGTTTTGACCTAACTCAGCATGTCAATTTTCCTACTCACAAGCATGAACATATTCTCAATCTAATTTGCTCTTCTTCCTATGGTTGTACTGTTAGTATCATCTCTGGTTTGTGTAAGGTCACAAAGTTGATCACAAAGTTGTTACTGCCGATCTCTGCCTTCCCATCTCTAAGACTCGCTCTAAAACTTCAATATCTTTCCGTAATTTTTCTGCTGTTGATTCCCTGTTCTTCTCTATGCATCTTAATGCTTCTCCTTTCCCTATGATCTGTAACCTATCCTCTGCTGATGATGCTGTCTCTCTCTATAATGACTCTATCTTTACTATCCTTAATACACTAGCCCCGCTTAAGACTAGGACTGTACCTTCCACTCACACCTCTCCCTGGTTTACTCCTGAGCTTCGCACTCTCAAGACCGCCGGCTGGTGCCTTGAGCACCTCTATAAAACTGGGCTTCACGTGCATGCTCTTGCCTTTTCTGAACATGTGCTCATCTACAAAGCTGCACTTAAGTCTGCTCGTTCTTTGTATTAATCCAATCTCATTCAAGGCTCCCAAATAACTCTTCTCACTTGTTAGTAAACTGTCTCGTCCTCCTACTCATACAGTCTCATCCTGTCCTGAAATCTCTACTGCTTTTCTCAATCATTTTCAAGATAAAATGAGCTCCATTAACAAAGGCTTTCTCAACCCATCCCCTCCTGATCTTTCTCGCCCTCCCCTCAGTTCTGATAGTGTTTCCTTCTCTATTTTTTCTACGGTTTCATCTGACGATATTGCTGTAATTATCTCCAAGTCCAAACCTTCTTCATGTCAACTTGTTCCTGCACCAACACTTCTGAAGCGGTTTCTCCCTGCTATCACCATCCCTATTTCTCACCTCATTAATCTCTCACTCACTTCTGGCTACGTTCCCTGCTCTCTAAAAAAGGCAGCTATTACTAATGTTATTAAGAAACCTGGCCATGACAGCTCAGACCTACAAAACTACAGACCTATCTCCAATCTGCCATTTTTATCTAAAGTTCTTGAGAGGGCTGTTTCCATACAGCTACAGGCTTTTCTGTCCACCAATAATCTTTTTGAGACATTTCAGTCAGGTTTCCGCTCCCTTCACAGCACTGAGACAGCTCTCCTCAGCGTACCTAATAATTTGCTCCATTCCTCTGACTGTGGCTGTACATCTGTCCTTCCGCTCCTTATCTAACTGCAGCTTTCGACACTTCTAACCATAAAATTCTCCTCTCACGTCTTTCCAGTATTGGTCTCTCTGGCACTGCGCTTTTCTGGTTTACATCCTATCTTGCTGACAGGTCTCAGTATGTTAGTATTGAGAGGCACAAATCCATATCTGTTCCAGTCACTCAGGGAGTGCCACAAGGTTCGGCTCTAGGTCCCCTGTTATTTATCTTAAAAATACTTCCTCTTGGCAATATTATCTCTTCCTTTAGTCTCAATTTTCACTTCTACACTGATGACACACACATATACCTCGATTTCAATTCTACAGATTATTTCCCTCCTTCCATATTGCTGTCCTGCATCCAGGAGAATACACACTGGCTAAACAGCAACTTCATGAGTTCTGTTTTTCAAGGATTGAGTTTAAGGGTTATCTGCACCAAGTCAGCCATCCCTGCCTTTTATAAATGCAGTCTAGTTGTTGATGACACTTCAGTCAGCCAGTCATCTATCGTGCATAATCTAGATGTTTTGTTTGACTCTTGTCTCACATTTGTCCTACACATCAGTTCTGTCTGTAAGTCTGCTTTTCTCCATCTCCGTAACATTGCTCGGCTTCGCACCATACTCTCACTTACAGATGCTGAAACCCTGGTCCATGCATTCATCACATGTAGATTAGATTACTGTAATTCACTGCCAATGAATGGTATGGTCTACCAATGAAAACACTACATTTGAAAACATTTAAACATATCACTCCAATCCTCCATAAACTACACTGGCTTCCGGTCTCAAAACAGATACGCTACAAAATCCAGTTAATGACTTTTGAAGCCCTGTATGGCCTCGCACCGGTTTACCTCTCTAATGTGTTGCACCATCACGTTCCGTCTCGCCAGCTCAGGTCCTCTAACTCGGGTCTATTAACCAAGACACAGACTTTCCACTATGAGTGGCAGATCTTTCAGTGTTGCTACCCTCACTTTTTGGAACTCTCTACCTTCTTCTGTTCGCTCTTCTGCCTCTCTTCCTATCTTCAAAGCTCAGCTAAAGACCTTCCTTTTCTTTTCTTTCAGCACTTCCACTCTTGCTAATACTTTCTGCTCTTCCGCTCTTATATATGATTAGGATCATGTAAAGTGATCTTTGGTTTGTGAAAGGCACTATATAAAATAAACATATTATTATTATTATTATTATTATTATTATTATTATTATTATTATTATTATTTTATTATTATTTTATTATTATTATCATTATTAACAGCGTTTTTTAAATGTTGGCATTGCAGCTTTAATTTTGACACTGGAGCTCTTATTTTGACATGACATCTTTAACTTTGACATGGCTGTGAGTGAATGGGCATGAGCATAATGTGAAAGTTTCAGTCTTACCCAGCAGGAGCACCAACGCCAACATGATGATCCCAATGGCACTAAAGGCCACGTTGGAACCTGACATCCTGCGAAGGTGGCAGGTTGTGGAGACAGAGCAGTCGCACACAGTCACCGTCAGGTTTTGAATCATGTAAAGTCCCTGGATGTCAGATACCTTGAGCTGAAGCTCGTAAATGCCTGAATAAACAGTGTTCTCTTTGACCAGGTTCACAGTTGTCCCTTAAGAAATCAGAGTTGTGTAGGTTATTTCATCTGTTTTCACAAGCATGTAATGAGAAATACCTTTACTTCAGCACACCAAGGCCATCCCTCTCTCTAACACAGCTGCACCTTTATAGCAATAAATACCATAGTGCTTACTGCACTCGCTGGAAATATTTGTTTATAGGTGTTTTACCAAAGGTGGGATCAACACTCCATTTCCCTTTAACATCTCCCATGATCTCGTAGGAAAATGGCCCGCTGAAGGGGGGCAGGTCTGCGTCCACAGCGCTGATGTTGGCCCTGGTGGGCACGTCCGACAGACACATCTCCACCCTCTTCTCTACCAGCACAGGTGTATTGTCATTCTGGTCACCTACATGGATGATCAGGGTTCCGGTGCCTGTCATTGGAGGCTCACCTGTCAATCAGAGTTAGCAATGAGCATTGAGTGAACTGAATAAAAGAAAGAAGACTGAAGCCAGCACAAAAGGAAGAAAATAAATATTCTTTTTTCCTTCAGTTCAGCTGATCCCCTCCCCCCAAAACACCAGATAAGCCAACTACAGTACATGTGTGGTGCTCACCGTTATCCACAGCGTAGGTGAGGACACTGTAGGTACTGTTCTTCAAAAGCGGAGATTCTCTGTCCAGAACTTTTGCAGTAGTAATTTTACCGGTTTCTGAATCTATATTCACCCAGTTATCAACATCATCTCCTTTGAAAAAACTGAGGAAAGAAAAGAGATTTACACTACACTAGTGACGAAGTTTCAAACCAAATCATATTTAATAAGAACACTTTCAAACTATTGAGTGGAAGTTATTAAATACCCAGTAATACAAATACACAAACACCCTACAATTGTAAGGGTACGCTAAGCTACCCTAAAATAATAACTTAGTATCTCAAAATAATGACTTAGTATCTCGAAATAACTACTTAGTATCTCGAAATAATGACTTAGTATCTCAAAATAATGAGATAGCAATTTACTTAATAATGAGAAAAAAATATATATGTGCTGTTTTTTATTTTATTTTAGGTAGCGGGAATGGGCTTCCATAACTTTGCATTGTGTGTGTGAAGAAGAAAGCGTGGGCCTGCCAGTCTACCCCCAAGTGTTTACAAGCGAAAGCACGTGTGTCCGCCGGTTCTACGGCAAAGCCGAAACGAAAGTGTACGTTTACGGCACGTATGAGGCAGAGTGCTTGATGTGTAAGGCAGGCAGTTATGTGTCTGTGGCAAATAAAGGTGCCAACGTAGAGGAGCCTTTTCTTTTTTTTCTTTTTTTTTTACTTAGTCTATCACTATTACACAAAAAATGTCAGTGTATGTTTTTGTTAGTGTACTATGTTGTTTTGTGCTGTTCAATAAATGCAATTTTTACACAAATGCAATTTTTACACAGACACCATGTCATCATACACCGATGAACCCCCCCCTCAGCAGTTACTGATCTTTATACATTGAGCTTTATATTTTTATTTCTTTATATCTTTATATTTGTCTTAATATGTATAGCTTTACATACATCATCTCCCTGGGAGGAACCCCATGATCTTGGTGTTGCTAGAAGAACCTTGCCCCACCTGTTCTACCAGGTGAGCTCCAAGGCCAAATTTGCCTTTTTTTAAAACAGGTGGGTCAGAACCTATCAGCACTCAATCTGTGTGTCCTGTGATTGACAGCTTGGTGTTGACAGCTGCGTGTCTGATAAATTCCATCAGTTTAAATCATTCAGCTCAGTAGGCAGAGTGTGATTGGTAGGCAGTCCTGGGCCCACGTTATGTGATAAGTTAGAGCCATCACAGAAGAGTTGCTCATGTCAGACTTTCAGACAAATAGAAACTGCCACCAGAGATATATCCCCCCATGTCCACCTGGCCCTGAGTCTGGGGTGTGATGCAGGAACTTACTGAAACTTGCTGGCAAAGATTTTGTCAGGGTCTATTGCCTGGAGGGTGTACAAGTAGGTGCCTGATTTTAAATTTTCCATGATCATCACTTCTTTAACACGTGGTTCAAACTCTGGAGGGTCATTGACGTCTACCACACCAATGGTGATAGGATAGAGTTTGGGCACACTCACACCGGAGCCTTCTTTAACAGTTTTTACGTCCCAAAGTCTCTGTTTGGTACGTGCTTTGATCTCACAGGAAAAGTAGGGGACCTCGTTATCCACACTGACTGACAGGTTTCGTGACGTTTGCCGCTCAAAATCCATTTTCTTTATGAAGCATAAAACAACAAAATAAAAACAAACTTGTTCAGTTCTGAACAAGCCTCATATATCTCACACACCGAAAACATGTGAATATGTGTGAAATTGTATATTTTTGCATTTACAAAAACATTAATAAATATATTTCTTTGCCAGCTAGTTAAAGAAGTGTAATGTTGAAAGAAGTTTAAAATACCTTTATAACTGTTAATATTCCTTCATTAGTTGTGGGATCTGTTGAAATTTGAAAATAATTCTCTTTATCTCCTTGAATGGAGAACTTGGCCCTCCAGGCCTCAGAGCCATGACTGTCCTCGTCTGTCACTTGCAAGCGCAGAACTTCAACTCCACTCAAATCCTCCTTTATCTTTCCAGAACCCTGAAATGTGACCCACACACTGCAGTCAGGTGTTCACACAGTAAAGCAGGGCTATGAGGTCAGTGCAACACAGGTCTGTAGCACACGCAGCGATGCATTTACTGTGCAGGTCTACAATAAAGTTGTAGCATTAGACTGTTCATAGTACAAAACCAGAAAAATTATAACCACTACTGAAAATAATGATCATGTGGTTGTAGGAGTATATGGCTCTGTTTGTTTCAGCATAACCTGTTTATAAGTATTTACCTTTTGACCAGTGATTTCCGGGATGTGGTTGTTTTTGTCAATAATGTTGACAAACACTGTAGCCGTGCTGGACAACTGAATTTTGTTTCCATGATCTTTGGCTTCAACCAGGATGGTATATTTCTGTGCTTTCTGAAAAGATTAAAAAAAAAACTGAAGAATGTTTTCTGATGTGGAGAATGACAGATGAGGACTGAAGCCACTGCACAGTGAAACATGTTTACCTCATATTCCAGACAGCCCCTGAAATATATGGACCCTGTGAGGGTGTTTTCTGCCTGCTCTATGAAGAACTCAATGTTATCAGTTTTTGGAGTGTAAGAGAGGATTCTGAGTGTGAAGGTGCCATTTTGAGTCGATGAGTCATCATTATCTATTGCCATCACTGTTACCACCTTTTCACCTGTTGAGATACAGACATTAAGACACAGATATCAATATACAAACATCAACATACAGACATCAATATACACGCATGAAGACGTAGACATTAATAGAGTATTGCAGGATTAACTTGGTAAGATTTGTTAGACGCAGTATCTAGCGTGGATTACCCTGAACTGCAGACTCATCAATATAAACTTCGTAGAATGATTGTTGAAAGATTGGGGGGTTATCATTTACGTCCAGAATCTTGATCTCAACACCAAGTCTTGTGTCCACTTCTTTATTGGAAACATTCCTAGCTTCAAATGTTAGCTGTAATTGATACAAAATAGGAATTAATTGATATTACAATTCTAGACATTAAAGTTGTAGTTAGGTGAAGTTCTAGTCTACCCTGGTACATGACCTATGCAGGATAAAGATTTTGACAAAAGACCAATATGACATTCCAATATAAATGAAAGAAATGCATATTTATTGCATTAGACTGTGTATAATGCAAAGTTGTCATGAGAAAATCATATTAATACTGTCTGTTAAATAACAATTCAAATTTTCACTTTAACCATATAATTTCAGTAGTAAGACTGCATACATCTAGAGTATGTTACCTATGATTATAATTATATATGTAATTATTCCATTTCTCCTCCTGGTTTTGTCTATGAACATACCCTGAGAACCTGATAGGCCTCGAAGTCTATCTTCTTGTGCACAAAGACCTGGCCGTTCTTATTGTCAATGCTCAGGAGATCAACAGGGTCTTCATCCACACCACTGCCCTTCAGCCAGAAGTTGACCAAATATGACCGCTCCAGTTCAATCTGAAATTAAAATGACATCTACAGTAACTCTGCTTCAAGTGTGAACCTGAAAATCAGCTGTGGATATTTGGAATACCATTTACTGCTATGTAAAAATTATTAATGTTTATTCACACTGTGTACAGGGTTCTCTGAATGGTTTTGAAAATATAAGATTAAGATATAATATGAATATAAGATTAATCTGAATAAATTAATAAATAGTAATTACTTCGGGTATTAAAAGTAATATCTAATATTTAATTTGGTGATTCATTAATATTATTAATTAATTTTGGGGTTCATTGTAACGCAGCTCGCGCTGCGGAGCGAGGAGACGGACACAAACGCTGAGGAGAGCGAGATTTATTAAAGGGAATACCAAAACCATGGTCGAATGGACAGGCATGGGTCAAACCGGGAGGGCAGCCAGAACAAGTAAGGTAAACAGGCATACTTGGACGGCGAACTAAACAAGACAGGGAAAACACGGAACAGGCAGATGAACACGGATAACAGAAACGTAACGCGCAAACTCACGAACAGAATCCAGGACCGTGAACAGGGAAAACAAAACCACCGATCACCAGACAGGGGGGAATACAGGGATTATATGGACATAGAACTAACAAGACACAGGTGAGGACGATGATAACACGGGCGTGGCAGACAGACAGAAACCGGGGCTACAGACAAGCAGGGCGGGATCAATGGGCCAGGAAAACAGACACGAGGGAACCCAGAGTGACAGCTAGGAGAGGGGGCGTAGCCATACGTGACATTCATATTACTCTGCAGTGACCCATTTTGACCCATTAAGACTTTTCCTGTCATGGTAAATAAGAATAAGATAAGAACATGTCAGAACATGTAAACATGTCAGAGAAAATCAAAAGGGAAATTAATGTATAACAATTAATTACGGTAATTTATGACGTGAGGGGTCCCCACATCACCGCAGGACTAGATGGATCGTATGTCTTTAGGACGGCTTATAAAGTTCAAACATGTGTGTTGCAGTATATGTTTCACTCTGTTCTGTGTGAAAAGGTGTATAAGAAGGAATGTCTCAGAATCTTACATAAGCAACCTGCTATGTGTTTCTCTGTTATACCCAGTATATGTAGCAATGTAGCAATACATAACTTCTGACACTGTAAGTATGTAAGTAGGATAAAGGTAAAGAGGTTTTCATAACCTTCATGCATTAGTGCATCTCCAAATGTTCTCCAGGTAAAGTGCTGTAACAGTATGTGCCCTACTGAGGATGGAGATTAGAAATCTGATACTCACTGTCCCCAAGGGGTATGGAAAAGGTCCTGGGTGTTCCTCTTCAATACTGAAGGAGTCAATAATCCATGCTCTCTTCTGTCTGATCTGTGTGGACAGGACCCCTACAACGCAGACACTCTGAGGAGAAAGCAGGATGCCCATCAGATCACTTCAACTTAAATCACATCAGACTGCAACTTAGACCGACTCTCAGGTCATTCAGAAAGAGAGTTCAACTTCTCAGATCACTCTCAGTTTGTTTTTGCTGACAATGTAACATCAGGTGCAGTTGTTCCACTTATGAAACCAAAGCAGCTATTATACTGGATCAAATGAGAATCGTTAGTTTTAATGTGATAAGAGTGATGGGAGCATTGCTTGCCTTATTTTGTGACAGAGCAATCCAGTACTGACTGCTGAACGACCCAGTACTGACTGCAGTACGACCCAGTACTGACAGCAGAATGCTTCAGTGTCAGAGCCGTACCTCTGGATATGAGCCAGCTGAACTTATTATGCCGTTTCAAGTGTTTCACACATTCCATTTTTGACACATTCACACCCACTAAAATTACTACACTGTACACCCTAGACTGTAACACATTTCAAACGCAACCTTTACACTCTGGTTCTTCTTCTAACATGAAAACGTTTAAACACGGCTTTCATGAAATTACAAAGTGGTTCAAAATTATATAGTGTCCCATTATGCAATTTAATTACGTTAATATTTAACTATTAATGTATCAGTGTAAGTAAATTAAGTATAACTGCAACACATAAGCTATCAGTTGCAGATAAAACCTGCAACGCCTGCAGAAACTACAGCTCATGTCAATACAGGTTGTCTATACCCAGTAGTCGCTATCAGAAATCTCTCATATTGTGCTTGGCAGTTTGCCACATACAGTAAACCTCAGGAGTAGAGAGTGATAGATGGAGGTCCTGCTTCAGGCGCATCACAGGCCCAGTGCATCCTGGGAGATGGAACCCTGCAGCAGGATTTACACAGAGCTACTCCATTCCTGTCTCACACTGTCTCACTCACACTTTCATATCACTCTCATTCATTTACCGCTGGGATTGGAGCTTAATCTACATCTGATGTCTTTGGCAGAAGCATGTGGGCGTTGAGAAGACACAGACTAAACATCTAAATATTTGATGAAGCAGCATCCTAAACTCATATCCAAAACTTCAACATACACTCTCCAGTCTCGCATAGCTTAAAATGTAATGAATACATTTTCAATCAATAAATATTCATGATTTATTCATAAGTTCACAGGACTGCTTATGTGAGCAAAATAGAGTGCATGTTGTGTTTTTTGCATAATTACAAATTTTGTGCACAATTTTTATTTGTTTTCACTTTGTACAAATTTGTCAATTATATCACAGAAAGCAAACGTAAAGGTCACAAAATAAGGTGTCCCAGCCACCTTATGTCATGATAAAGCACATCCACTTTAAGTTATAGTGGTTGTGTAGAAAGTTCTACCTTATCTATACAGATACCTAGACCACTTGCATAAATGCCATAGACACACTGACACTCTACAGACACACCGACACACTATAGACACACTGACACACTAAAGGCACACTAAGTAATGACATGCAACTCACACTTTCTAATTAATATCTGTGTTGTGTACACATTTGTAAAAAGATAAAGAGAGAATAGTATACACACCTCATAAAGTACATGTAAAAAAAACTGTAAAAGTCTATGATAGACAACATAACTCATGTTAATGTTTACAGCACTTAAGAAAGCACTACTACTGTTTAGATCACTTCACCAAGTGGTCCCGGCTACACTGGAAAACAGGAGTGTGAAAGGTTTTAGTAATAACCTCCAAATTCCACCAGGTTACCCAGTTAAAACACTCACCAGGGTCAAAACAGCAGAGATGATTAGGAGATTCATCTTGCAGTAGAGGACCTAGCGTGATCAATTACCATTACAAGAGAACTGAGAGATCTCTTTCCTTCCCTTGCACAGGATTCTCTGCCATACTCTATAAAAAGCGAAAAAGGGGGTGGGAAATGTAGACTATGTAAATGAGGGAGGCCAGGCCCTGTGTATTTGAAGTCATCACACACAACTTCAACAAGCAAATTCATAACTCAAACCTGTCAAAAATGTAAAAGGTGAGATTGGAAGTGTGGTTACTGAGGGTGTGTGTGGCTGGGGGTGTGTCTTTCACGGTTTTAAGTATCTATCTCAAGAGCTATCTCAATGACATCACACAGACGTTATTCCACATATAACATGTCCAGCAGAAATTCTTGGAGAGACATGTTAAGTTCACAGGAATTTAGTTATTTCCTGCTTCACCTGATATCCCGTGGTCTTAAGCAGAAAGCTTGAATATCAACAGACTCTGTTTAACCATCAGAACATACTTCTTACAAATGAATGTTCACTTTAATACTACCTTAAATAACAGAGGATAGTAAATTCTTAAAAAAAAATACATGAATAAATAAAAATGTAAGATCAGTGACTGAAGACTACAGTCTACTGATATAGATATATATCAGGGGTCATCTGCATGGAGGACACATACTGCAGACAGCCTGTGTGTCAGGAGGTGAAGATGCGTCTGACACACGGGCACAGGGGGGCCGACACCGCAGGGCCGACACCGCCGGGCCGAAACCGCCGGGCCAAAACCGCCGGGACTTCCGCAGACGCGCCACAGCTGGGTGCAACTTTGAAAAGCGTTGATCACTAGAATACACGTAGGGTGTTTGTCAGGGCCGGAGTGGGACACTTTTTCAGCCCGGGATTTTCATGCCCAAATCCGGCCCAAAATTATTTTTCCCTCCCAATCGGCCCAAACTAGAGATTGACATGAGCCGGCCCATCGGGAATCATCCCGAATCTCCCGATTAGCCACTCCGGCTCTGGTGTTTGTATTCAACTTAGCTGCTGCACAATGAAGCTTACAGGAAGAGGGTGAAAGAAGGTTTCACGGCCACAAGTCTAACCTATCCACACTAAATCGTTTTCAAGGAGTATCCGGACCGTGGTTGAAAAATATTTATCTATCTGTTTGTTGTGATTGAAAAAAATTGTTGGAATGTTTATTTTGATGGAAACGTTATGAGCCATGACAGTTACCAGTCATGTGACCACTCGGAGGCATGAGCTGACCAAACACATAGTATGCATGGTCTTCCATGGACGATGCATGTTTGGACAGGTATCTGCTGCAAAATGTTAAAATGCAGTTTTTAAGGTTTTAAAGAATCATTTTGTATTTAACAGCCCAGTACAACACAGCTCTTCAGTGTGATGAAAGAGAATAATACAGGGTTGGTAGTGCTTGAAATCCTGGAAAATGCTTGAATTTTAACGTTGTTTTCCAGGGCTGGAAAGTGCTGGAAT
This sequence comes from Brachyhypopomus gauderio, assembly GCF_052324685.1. NCBI lineage: Eukaryota > Metazoa > Chordata > Actinopteri > Gymnotiformes > Hypopomidae > Brachyhypopomus > Brachyhypopomus gauderio. Next base: position 4,673,160 of record NC_135220.1, on the reverse strand, counting down.
TTTGGAGAAAGTGCTTGAAAATGCTTGAAATTCAGCATTTACAATAAATAACTATCTGACTAAATACGTTCAGAGCATAAAATAAAAAGGCTTCGCTTGCGCCTCCATGTATTTGTGATAAAAAAATTCCGGTTCTTTCTTGTAATCCAACAGCATTTGGCGAGGAACTGGCTCTTTTGCCTCCAGACGCAACATAGTTTTACCAATTCTGTGTTTTTTAATATGTCTACATTAAAATTGGGCAACACGGTGGCTTGGTGGTTAGCATGTTTGCCTCTCAGCACTGGGGACTTGGGTTCAAGTCCCTATCTGAGTGGAGTTTCAATGTTCTCCCTGTGTTGCGTGGGTTTCCTCCGGGATCTCCAGTTTCCTCCCACAGTACAAAAACATGGAGGTTAGGTAAATTGGCAGTCCCTAACAAATTCTCCCTGAGTGTGTGTCTGTGTCTCTATGTTCAATAAAAAGGTGTGTGTGTGTGTGTGTGTGTGTGTGTGTGTGTGTGTGTGTGTGTGTGTGTGTGTGTGTGTGTGTGTGTGTGTGTGTGTGTGTGTGTGTGTGTGTGTGTGTGTGTGTGTGTGTGTGTGTGTGTGTGTGTGCCCAGCGGTGGATGGTGGTCTGTCCTCTTTCCCCTTCCTGCAACCCATTCAGTCCCCCAGGGGGCTGTGGATCCCGGTAGAGAGTACGCTGTGCTCTCTACCGGGCAATTGGCTGCCGCTTCTCGCCGGTGTGTGTGTGATTGGTTGTCTGTGACTTGTACCTGTGTTAAATTGTAAAGCGCCTTGGGTATTCTGAAAGGCGCTATATAAATTGAACATTCATTCATTCAAAATGTAATTATTCTATAGCAGGCGTACTCAACTAAATTTGTCCGCGGTCCAATTTTGGCAGATACCTGTGACCAGAGGTCCGGGGGGGGGGGGGGGGTGTTGTGGTGTTTTGTCCGAAACGATATGTGGTAGAAACACCCCTCAAAACAGGGGAATGAACATTTACCTGACCAATTTTAATGTTTAAAATTTAAACTTTAAAATGCTTGAAATTGTAACTACTTGGTTTCACAACAAATATCTGTCTGACTGAATAGTTCTCTTGTATTAGGTTAACAAATACGAGCCTCTTGTAATTCCAGGAGGAAACATGAGAACGTGAAGACGTGAAGATTGGGCGTTTTTAAAATAAACAACCATTAAATAATGTGATAAAAAGCGAATTATTTCGAGTATATGTATAAATATTTAACTTAATTGTGTTTAACATGCTGGGAAATATTGAAATGGACCTTGAAAGTGACGTACAAGTGCTTGAACTCCACCTTATAAAGGTGTATGAACCCTGAAAACGTGACTTTGTTCATTGCGCTGAAGCGCGGCGCGCGCGAAGTTACAAAATTCGAGAGGTGCACGACCTCGCGAACCGACAGCGCGCGAGGCACTCGCGCACACGCGGAGCCTCAGCGATTACGTTATTTTCGCCGCGCTGACCCTCGCGCCGCTCGCGAAGCGGGGTGGCAAACGTAACACTCGTGACGGAGTGTTTTTTCAATAGCCCTGAAATAAATGTTACGGTTTTGTTTTGGTCCGTATCCAGTTAATCAGGAATGAGATTGGGTCCGGACAGGACTGCGTTCGGGTCCGGATCCGGACCGCGGTCCGCCAGTTGAGTACCCCTGTTCTATAGCATTATAAAGAACGAACAAGCGAGTGAAATAAAGAAAAGCTGCTCTTTAAGGGGACCGACCCCCTGGTTGCATGAGTTCGTTTGAGACCTGCTGTTTCAGTCTGTGTTCCCTCGCAGACGAGCCGCTGATAACAGACAACATGGCGGGAGGCTGCGCTCGTGGGTAGCTTATGTGGGGCTGTCAGTGAGTTTTCGTGTTTTCATTGTCCCCTCGCAGTCAACGAAAACGACAACGGTATGCCGGGAGATTGTCGTTTTAACCAGTGTTTTGCCTGGAAAAAGTTTTTTTTGTTTTTTAAAGTAGCTGTGAAGAATAGTTTTGCCATATATCGATTATCGCTGAATCACAGTTTTGAGAATCACTAATTTATTATCATTAATTTACCACAGCTGAAAGGTGCTGGAAAAACTTGAAAATGGGCCTTGAAAGTGTTTGAAAAGTGCTTGAATGTTACCTTGTAAAAGGTGTATGAACCCTGATAATAACATTACAGTTGGTTTAAGTTTCAGACAGTTGAACTGTTGTTCAATGTCTGTAGTTGAAAGATCTTACCCCAGGACTTGCCACAAACACAAAGTTGTTGTTCAAACAGAAAGCAGAGCAAATAATTTACTACAGGAAAAATGTGTGAGTGTGTGTGTGTGTGTGTGTGTGTGTGTGTGTGTGTGCACATTCTTAGATTATTTACAGTAAGACCAGTAGAGGAGGAGTCCTGAGTCACATAGCTTGTGTGCGTGCGTTATGAGTTACTGCACACAAGGTCTCCTCGGTTTTTTACTGCATGAATTAACTGTGATAAGTCCACTGTGATAAGTTCACTGTGAAAAAGTTCACTGTGATATGTCCACTGTAATATGTCCACTGTGATACGTCCACTGTGATACGTTCACTGTGGTAAGACTGCTGAAGACATTATACACTCACTCATAGCTATCCATTATGAAATAAGTCTCCCTTTCACTGGAAATGTCAGCACCATGTTTTTCCAGCATATAATACCATACCCAACACTGAAGAAAATATGCGTGATAAGTCCACTGTGATGGGACTGACAAACACAATGAAATTTCACTCATAGCTTCCCATTACAAAAGATTCTCCGTTTCACTGGAAATTTCAACACCAGTTTTACCAGCACATGATAGCATACAAAACACACAAAACCTACTGATTCAGAAAGTCTGAACAAGCTAGACAAGTTAGCACAAAAGCCCACATCTGCATACTGCTTAACACAAAGCACAAAGACGTATTAAAACAATCCCAAACCATGTTTGTCTTGGAGGCATATGAGTCTCTGATGTCAATCTGCTACAAACACCCCTGCCTGGCATTATACTTGCCACACTGTAATTTTTGGCCCAAATTTGGACATGTGATAAAAAAAAAAACAAACAGCACATACAATGGCAAAACAAGTTTCTGTTATGCACCCAAGGAAACATTCTTTATCTAAGCAAAGCTGAGAAGTGTAACATTAAAACCTTTTTTAAAAGTAACATGTTTGAGTTTGGGTTGATTAGACCATTGCACAATGTGTATCACACAACAGCTGAGCAGTTCAAATGCTGTACACTCACACTAAGATTCATGCAGGACTATAATATAATTGATTTCGGTATAATTTATCAATATCAGTAGAATATTTTGATATCAGTATAATATATCTATATCAGATATATCTATAATATATCTATATCAATATCAGATTATATCTGTATCAGTAGATTATATTGATATCAGTAGAAAATACACTATAGCCTATTGCCAAAAGTATTTGCTCACCTGAACTTGCATATGATCTGGTGTGAAATCGCATGCCTAATCCATAGGGTTCAATATGGCGTTGGTCCACCCTTTGCACCTAGAACAGCTTCAGTTCTTCAGTTCAGGAGTGTGTTTATGGGGTTTTTGACCACTCTTCTAGAAGCATACTGATGTTGGATGAGAAGGCCTGGCTCTCAGTCTCAACCTATAATTCATCCCAAAGGTGTTCTATTGGGTTGAGGACTCTGTGCAGTTCAGTCAAGTTCATCCACACCAGACTCTGCCATCCATGTCTTTATGGCCTTGCATTGCGCACTGGTGCACAGTCATGTTGGAAGAGTAAGAGGCCAGCTTCAAACTGTACCCACAAAGTTGGGAACATGGAATTGTCCAAAATGTCTTGGTATGCTGAAGCAATCAGAGTTCCTTTCACTGGAACTAAGGGGCCAAGCCCAGCTCCTGAAAAACAACCCCACACCATAATCCCCCCTCCACCAAACTTTACACTTGGCGAAATGCAGTCAGACAAGTACTATTCTCCTGGCAACCGCCAAACCCAGACTCATCCATCAGATTGCCAGATGGAGAAGTGCGATTCCTCACTCCAGAGAACGCACCTCCACTGCTCAAGAGTCCAGTGGCGGAGTGCTTTACACCACTGCATCCGACGCTTTGCACTGCACTTGGTGATGTATGGCTTGGATGCAGCTGCTCGAAACACTTCTATTTTCTTATAATACAGATGACAGTTGTCTGTGGAATATGTAATTGTACATTAGTAGAAAGTATCTATATCTGTAGAATATATCAATAGAATCTATATCAGTAGAATATATAAATATATGTAGAATATATCTACATCAGTACAATTTATATCCATCCATCCATTATCTGAACCGCTTAATCCCGTCACGGGGGGGGCTGGAGCCAATCCCAGCATCTCCGGACGAAGGCAGGGTACACCATGGGCAGGTCACCAGTCCACCGCATGGCCAACACACACACACTCACACGCACAGGCAATTTTAGAGTGATCAATCAACTGTGGAAGGAAACCGGAGTACCCGGAGGAAACCCACGCAGGCACAGGAACATGCAAACTCCACACAGAGCAGCCCAGACCGAGAATCGAACCCAGACTGCCTTACTGTGAGGCGACAGTGCTAACCACCACACCACCACGCCACCCACAATTTGCATCAGTAGAATATATCTAGATCAGTAGAATATATCTAGATGAGTATAATAGATGTATAAGTAGAATATATTTAGATTAGTATAATATATCTATATCAGTAGAATATATCAACATCAGTACAATCTATATCAGTAGAATATATCTAGATCAATAGAATATATCTACATCAGTAGAATATACCTAGATCAGTAAAATATATCAGTACAATATATCTATATCCATAGAATATATCAGTAGAATATATCTAGATTAGTCACATAGTAATTCGTTTGGTAACATACATGCGGTGGAGAACGTTACTGACATCACTAACCAGCACCCAAAATATGCAGATGGGCAGAAAACAGGTTAACTGTAACCATGAGCAAGCAGACAGTGTGGAACAGGTAAACGACGAGACCATGAGGGCATAATGTAGGGGAGTGGAAATGTACAGCTAGAGAAGCTAGAATAAAGCTAGAGAAGCATAGTCCCGTGTTTAGAAAGACGAGACCACACAAGGGAATGCCACCACCAAAAGGCATGTGTTGCCGTGAGACCAGGTGTGATGGGAAACAGGTGTAGTTGAGAAACAGGTGGTAACACAGAGCTGGAATGTGGTAAGAGGGCTGGCAAAGGCGAATGCTGATTGGCCAGCACAGAGGGGGCGGAAACAAAGTGAAAATCTTCCTATGTTTTGAAGAGCTGGTGCATTGACATTCCTTGGGAAACAGGCCTGATGAAGGAGGGGCTGTTCCTATAGGCGTCACCTATATGTGGTGCAGGTATGTGCAGAGTTACCTATAGAGAGACGTTCTGTAGTGCGGGTGAACTCGTCCTGGTGTTTACAGGGAGTCACGCATCCTCGCCATTTGGCCGAGTTAAACACACAAACATCGTTCTTCTGAACAGGCAGCTTTACTTAACTTTGCCTTTTCCTTTGGTACGTTTCAGTCATTAAAAGCAGCAGGTGCTCACAGCACAGGTCAGGGGTCATGTCCTCTGTTTCTCAACATACAGAGAGATTTTACTTATGCATTTATTCTTATATTGTTTTTTTCTGAGGGTTGATCTAATATTGTCAGGAATTTCACAGTACAGATAGTGAGTTTATGCTCATTATGCCTCTGAAATGAGGACAACCTTTGCAAATTGTTTTACTCCCTTGAGCTTTTGCATTCAACATGTACAGGTCCATACTACATTTAGTTAAACTGGAGTTAAAGAACGAAATCAGAGTGCATGTTGATGAATGTTTTTCTTTTAAAATCTTCATTTTCTTCACAGTGCAAACTGTCAGACAGTACATCTCAGATCTCCTGATGCTCAGCACGCTGAACCCACGCTGAACCCACGCTGAACCCATGCTTAACAAAACGACCACTTTCACACAAATGTCTACATACACAAAAATGGCAAAACCTCCAAACATGACCCCCCAGAGCCTTTTTTAGACAGGCACAGCAGGGTGTCGATCACTCGATCCTGTCTGTGCAAACGGGTCCTCTGACACACCCCCTTCACCCATCAGGAACACCTACTGAAACCACATGAATAACACTCATTACCCAGAAGAGACGCTCCCTAACCTTCCTCACACGGGGATCCAGCTGATAAGATACGTTCAGATTATAAGTAAATTCATAAATGCACTAGGATTGTTTTTTTCTGGTTTAACCTAAAATGATTTTTTTCTGGATTAACCTGGGTTGGTTTTTCTTGGATTAACTAGAGAACGTTGATTTGAGATTAAGCTCATGTCTCCCACAATTGCAGAACTCGAGAGAAATTATGTTTAAATTTTATGCTGTTGCACTATGTGTGGGTGTATGTGTAAGTGCACAGGAACGTGTGTTGCCCTGCATACATTTGGGTTTTGTAGTAGAGCAAACAAGTCCAACGACCTCCACCCAATCCCTCCAGGCACAAAGGTTACAGCAGTTCAGATCATTCTTTCTTGTACGTTTTGTTGTCTTAACAGTTAAAAGATTTTTACAGCTACAAAAACAAGATTTTGTTGTGACCTCCAAAATGATAGCAAAGCATGGGTAGGTAAAATTATTAAATGAAGGTGAAGAATCTTTGTACTGCATGGGAGTACACTACAGTATACTAAAGAACAGTATACTGCAGTACACTAAAGGACAGTCCACTACAGTACACTAAAGGAAAGAACACTACACTACAGTACATTAAAGGACAGTACACTGCAGTACACTAAAGGACAGTATACTGCAGTACACTAAAGGACAGTACACTACAGTACACTGAAGGACAGTACACTACATTACTGTACACTACAATACCTCTACAGTACAGTACACTATAGTACACTACACTACCTCTACAGTACAGTACAATATAGTACAGTAGAATACAGGACAGGAAGGAACACAAAGACCCTGATCCTCCAGTTTTTTGCTAAAGCACATGTCAGGTTTTAGGTGACGGTGGCACTACATTTAGATTTAGTGCATATTAGTTACACTGAGCCCATGCTGAGTCATCATAATTTATGAGTTGCTGGGATATTAATGACTGACAGCATAATTAAAATCAAACTGCAGAATTGCCTACAGGCAAAATGGGCTGTCCTTGTGTTTATATTACAACAAAGAAGAGATTATTCTTTAAATCCCTGACACCTGCATCTTTAGTGTCTCCACTGACACGGATTCTCCAAGTGCTAGGGAAGTATTGTTTATCTTTAACCTTACTTTATAGGTCCATAATCCCTTAATCACTAAACAAGATTAGTGAGTACAGTACATTTTAAGACTAGACTAAGACTAGATTTGAATTAACACCAAGCTTTAATTATATGTAACAATGAATGAAAACAATTTTGCATTGTACCAGTGTATAATACAATACCGCCACCTGCTGGTCTCTCCAAATAGCACATTCTAACATTAGTTAAATTAAAATGTTAACATACTATATATGAAATAGTTGAACTTACAACAGAATGCTTCATAATACAGTCCAGCGTAACCCAAGATGCTGACAAATAATTCAACCTTAATTGTGAGCTTCCAGGCCCAATTAATTGGCCTATAAGTACTTATAATGCTATATGGCACAGGGATTTGTGTATGTTTATGTAAAACATCCAGATAGCAATTAATGTATTGGAATTGCTTAACAGAATGGAGCATAACAACATAAATCTATTTTTTACCTCATATTATATTATGTAAACATAAACCAGTGTTAACATTTAAGTCACCTTTCTCGTTGTACTACATTACGTTGTTTGTTTCTGCCTAATAACCTAAGTAAATATAACGACTCCAAAATACGAAATGTACTGACTATGTTGGAAAGGTTATATTGTAGTGACTTGTAAGCTAACACAGCTAACAAAACCAAAGCCATAAACCAAACCAAAACAAAATAAACATACAACAACAAAACAACAAAAATGTGTCTAGGATTTACATTCATCAATTCGTAAACCCCATAAACGTGGTCAGTGTAAACCTGTGATGTCTGAAACACCAAACGCTAGAACTGACGTGCTCTTTCGCCGCCCTAGTGGGCGCTAAGGGAGTTTGAACAAAAAAGACGCTGAACTTGGAAAACAGCAATTAGCAATACTCCATATGCAACATTTATGGCCTTTTATATGGAGGAGTGTGAACCATAACAATCACCACAACAAGCAGAGTTTACAGGAGATCATATGAAGAGTAACAACAAACAACAGGATTACTGTGACAAGATCTTGTCAAGAAATGGGCGTGGCCGATCACGCTGGCCTGACTGTTGGGAGACGCCACATCAGCAGGTCAGATTCACTGCCCTGCCCGTTCATCCCATGCCACCAAGGGGTCAGAGCTGCGTACTCACGTGTGTAGAGGATCCCGCACCAGTGGCTCTCTTAGACAACAACCCAGCGTGTCCGTCAACCACCTGATCAGAGTGATGAGCGTCATTTTCCGTCACTCCTTCCCCAAACACCATCAGAGTGCAGTGAAAGAATTTAGAAGGTTTTGAATATTTATCCATGCGTGGCTAGGAGTTAGATTTGAATTTGGAGAGTCTGAGATCTTGGAGATCTAAGCTGTCTTGCCCCATGCAGACATAAAGTTGACCCCTGACATAAACTTGACCCCTGGCAGCCCATATCAGATGTAGTCCATGCCCATTGGATGAGCTCCAGTGGAAAAATTACATTTTGAAGAACTTGTCAAGATTGGATTGTCACTATTCACTGTAAAGTTTGACCTTAGACTGTATAAAGCAAGTTATGTGTATAAAGCCTTAACACCTGTAATAGCTGCAGTCAGAAACACCTGGGCTAAAACAACCAGTCTCCTGTCAGGATATTGCCATGCATGGTGGGGGAGCTTTGTGTGTGAGAAGAGGGCCATATATAACAAGAATGACCTTTTCATTTTACCATAATATTACAATTCAAGTCAGATGTCCATTTGCGAAAAATTTGAAAAAAAAGCAAAACTCCCTGAGTGTGATCTGTTAGTGTGATCTGTTAGAGATTCATTCTCTTCTCTTCCATAGCCTCCCGACAAATCCCAGATAGGGTGCAGAACTGTGGACCCAGGTCCTGCAGGAAGTCCAGGTCTTCTCGTCCCGTGCCGAAGGACAGCTTGTCTAGAGACGGACACCTGCTGTCGGACCCCTCATCGTTGTAGTGATGTGGCCCGCACGGAGGAATGTCAAGTAGATCCTCGCTGATTTCAAACAGCTTCTGTTAACATGAAGGCAGAGATTTGGCTTTTATTGTATTAGTGACGAATTGGCCTGTCTCACCTTCAGAAGAGATGCTCACAGATTCTCCATGAAGGTTTTTGGAGTAACATTCAGAATGAACGGGGGGAGTCTGTGGTATTCATCTGTGGTATATGTGCACTGTCAACAGGGTAGCACATTTCAAACAGTGTACGTGCCCAACAGACTCAGGTTTCAGTGGACCAGGTCTTCAGTTATGTATCACCACGGTAAAGGGAAGGAAACAGCAATGTAATGCTACTGGATCTAACATAATAATTTAAAATCAAGTTTTATATTACAATTTAGGAAATACTGTAATTTCACTGAACTTGTTACTTGCTAACTGACCAAGAGATGGCGCCAGGGTATTGTTTTCCAGTCAGGTTAACTAAACAGTACAGTAGCACAGCCTCACAGCAGAGATGTTTAAACATAACAAAATACAAGTTCAAGTCAAGTCACGAGTCTTTTGGCTAGAGTCCAAGTCAAGTCTCAAGTCAATACCAGAATAAGCTTGGGGCAGGAAATGGAAAATGTTATATATTACTTTGCAAGCTCCTATTGTCAGTTGTCCCCAATTATTCGTCACTTCCACCTATTGTGACTTTTATCGCCAAAACCGCTAAAAAAGTAATAAAAAAGGAAGCTCCCATCTTAAGTTTCCATATTACCAATTGTGATTTTCACCCCAATCGGAATTAGTCCTATCTAATTCCTATCTATCTGTTGCTGTGCCTATTACCTATCTGTGCAGTGACACACACACACACAAATACGCACACACAAATACGCACACACACACACACACACACACACACACACACATATATATATATATATATATATATATATATATATATATATATATATATATATATATATATATATATATATCATGGACGTAGTTTTGATTTCATAAGTGGGGGGGACACAACCTGGGGTGGCGAACTGTTGAGCGGGGGGGGGGGGGGGGGGGGGGGGGGTTGAATGAAAATTGTTGAGCGCTGTGAACAAAAATTGTTGAGCGGGGGGGGGGGGGGGGGAGCTCGGAGCTGCATGATCCTAGTGCTAGATTTGTCGCTATTTGGATATTGTTTTTTTAACCGTTAAAAAGTGGGGGGGACATGACTTCGTCGCTACTTAAATATTTGGTTTTAACTGTAAAAACTGGGGGGGACCAAAACCGGCTTTTGAAAAAGTGGGGGGGACATGTCCCCCCCGTCCCCCCCCAAAACTACGTCCGTGATATATATATATGAACGAGAGAAAGGGGGAGAGAAAGAGATGTAAGGGTGTAATAAGGGTGTCTTACCCGATCAAGGTGGCCTTCTATGTTCCAGTCAGACCTGCTCACAGTTCTGTATGTGCCACTGTATCTGTTTGTCTGGATGCAAATATGACCATATTGGAGAATAAGAGAAACTATTGTACAAAAACCCAATCAGAATGAGATCAGATTCGATTCATTTGCTCAGTTACCATAGTTTCATGAACTTACCCTAGTAGTGTAGGTCCTGTTAACACCCCAGTTCTATCATACAAAACACATGTTTGTGTTGAACATTACATTTTACATTTTAAATAGTGGCTAAATTGATTCCACAGTGCACTTATGTGCACCTTCACACTATAAACATTCATTACAATGAACATTTACAAGGAAAAAAAATTGTAGTTGGTTTTGTAGCAATAATTATGTAATGTAACTTGCCAGAAGACATCCGTAGGACTGCATTCATAGATCTGCAGTCCTATTCTTAAAGGCCAGGAGAACTACTTGAAATAATGTCCTGTGTGCCAAACATCTTAAGAATTTTTTTGAAACTTAATTTTGTAAAGTCTTCCTTTGTAAGGACTTCCAGTTAATCTTTAGGTCAAAAGCATCACTCAGCAATTGTAAGCAAGTATTTAAGCCTATTAATTACACATTATAATAGGACCTACATCATCAAATCATCAAGTCTTTCTATGTAAATGATTTACATAATGTTTTGGGGTGGAGTCTATCAGTGTCAATGATTTATATTATGTTTTCCATAATGTAGATGTCCATTTAAATTACTTGTCTTGAGTTTAAAACAAGGGTATCATCATTATAGTTTTCATAGTGTATGTGTTTAATAATACATAATAATAACAATATCACTGATAACTTTTCTCACTGAGAATTAGCTTCAGTACATTTAAACCTATTATTACATCAACAAACAACATCAAAATCCAAAGTTATAATTACGTCCACACCTAATAAAGTCAGCTTTCATAGTTTTATGTAATTAGCTGTATTAGTGTTTAGAAATTATTGAAAGCAAAACTCACGGTTTCCTTTCCAGAGGATTTCATAGTAGCACCATTAGCCCATGCTCCATTGTATTCCTGGATGAGTCAGAAATCATTTATAGATGACTCATGGCTATTTTGCTACATTCCTAGACATGAGAGTTTTGGCTTGATATTGACATGTGACTGTTTTGCTGAAGCAAATGTCAATAACTGAACACAGTCTGGTGATTTACAGTCTAGCCTACAGTCCAATGACTTACAGTATAGTGACCTACAGTACAGTGATTTACAGTCCAGTGATTTACAGTCTAGTGACCTAGAGTCCAGTGATTTACAGTCCATTACATTCATTAAAATCCACTCTAATCCACTCTACTCAAATTAGATTAGTTGTCATTCTATTTCAATATAGTGCATGCAGAGAAAAAAAATACACAAATATAGTTCACATAAAAACATACTCAAAAGAAAGTAGGACTGCAATACACACCAATGTATTTCTTGCATTCAGGGCCAAGGTACTGCTGGTCTGCATGGTCTGGATTACGTTCGGGTCAGCCTAAACAATGTTAAAACACAGCAGGGTAAAGATGAGATAGGAGAGGACAGGACAAGAGTCACGGAATAGGGGAAGAGACGGTAGGCTAGAGTGTAGAGTAACAACGAAGGGTATAGTATGTTACAGTAGCGAACCGTGACCATTTAACCTGGGCCCGCTCCCATCCCACCCCCCCGAAAAAAATTGTTTCCTCTCCTAATGAACTGTACTAGATAACTTCTTAAACAAAATAAGGTTCCAACAAAATAAGGCTCACAGCTCCGTGTTCCTCGGGAGCGGAATATGTAAACAACGCGCACGAGGACATCAAAGGACTGAATCGAAACTAGCTAGCGGTGGTACGCTAACAACAGCTAGCCTCGCCACAGCGGGCGGAAATTATCATACAGTTAAGCCCGCCCACTAAGAAGGAAGATATGATTGGTCAATTTTACTGTCATTTGAAACTGGTATTGCGCTGAATTATAACTGCCAGGCCCTCTGTAAACGAACAGCGGGCATCACAGTCCTGATAGGGGGAGACACAGGCTCACAGGCTTCCACTTAACCCCTCACCTTCCAACACAGATTGAATAGACACGGTTGAATAATTTATTTGCTTATATTTCTGTAATTGTTTAGATGTCGATTGTCAAACTGTAAGTAGATTTTTAAAACATTGGATAAATTATATATATTTATGTTTTAAGAATATTTTAGGCCCTCTGAGAGGGCGTAGAGGGCCCTGACGGTTCCCCACTGGTATGTTAGGATAGGGTCCAGTGAGATAGAGTACAGTATAGTGGGATAGGGTATGGTATAGTGGTATAGGACAGAGTACAGTGAGATAGGATAGAGTCCAGTGAGATAGGGTACAGTATAGAGGGATAGGGTATGGTATAGTGGTATAGGACAGAATACAGTGAGATAGGGTACAGTATAGTGGGATAGGATATGGTATAGTGGTATAGGACAGAGTACAGTGAGATAGGACAGAGTACAGTGAGATAGGGTACAGTATAGTGGGATAGGGTATGGTATAGTGGTATAGGACAGAGTACAGTGAGATAGGACAGAGTACAGTGAGATAGGGTACAGTATAATGGGATAGGGTATGGTATAGTGGTATAGGACAGAGTACAGTGAGATAGGACAGAGTACAGTGAGATAGGAAACAATATAGTGGGATAGGGGATGGTATAGTGGTATAGGACAGAGTACAGTGAGATAGGGTACAGTATAGTCGGATAGGGGATGGTATAGTGGTATAGGACAGAGTACAGTGTGATAGGATAGGGTACAGTGGGGTAGGGTATGGTATAGTGGGTTTGGGTACGTTATAGTGGAATAGGGTATGGTATAGTGGGATAGGATAGGGTACAGTGGGGTAGGGTACAGTATAGTGGGTTTGGGTACGTTATAGTGGAATAGGGTATGGTATAGTGGGATAGGATAGGGTACAGTGGGGTAGGGTACAGTATAGTGGGTTTGGGTACATTATAGTGGAATAGGGCATGGTATAGTGTGATAGGATAGGGTACAGTGGGGTAGGGTATGGTATAGTGGGTTTGGGTACGTTATAGTGGAATAGGGTACGGTATAGTGGGATAGGATAGGGTACAGTGGGGTAGGGTATGGTATAGTGGGTTTGGCTATGTTATAGTGGAATAGGGTACGGTATAGTGGGATAGGATAGGGTACAGTGGGGTAGGGTACGGTATAGTGGGTTTGGGTACGTTACAGTGGAATAGGGTATGGTATAGTGGGATAGGATAGGGTACAGTGGGGTAGGGTACAGTATAGTGGGGTTGAGTACATTATAGTGGAATAGGGTACGGTACAGTGAGATAGGATAGGGTACAGTGAGATAGGATAGGGTATAGTGGGTTAGGATAGGGTACAGTGGGACAGTGTAGGGGAAGGTAGCACAGGGTAGAGAATGATACAGTAGGCAATTAAGTAATTAAAGAAGAAACATGAGAACAGAGTTAACTTTGTCAAATTCTTATGCATAGACAATAATAACAACCTCACCAATGTGCATAACATACACTGAAAGTGAAAATGACATTTCATGGAATAAAAAATGACCACAAATTGGTAGGATAAGCTCCACTATAAATCCCAAGTAAGTGTTCATTATCCAAGATGATCTCCAGAATCAGTACCAAAATCAGTTCTAGATAAGTGTCCAGTTAGAGTACTGAAGCTGCTCAGAAGAAGACTGGAGACACATGGCAGCGCTGCCTCTGGGTTTGTGGCTCTGATATATGATGTGTGGCAGACGTGATCATCCCTGTTTGATACGTAGCAGACGTGATCGATGCCTTTTAGATACTGGAAGGAGATGGTTCAGCTGCAGCATAATGGCAGTTGGGGATTACCTGGGTTTGTCTGGGTTTGTCTGGGCTTTGGTTTTGTCTGGGTTTGTGGGTGTTTGTTGATGTCAATGTACATTAATGTAACATAGTTTGTTCCCTTGAACACACCCAGCAGTGACCCAGCAACACACCAGAAAAACACGCAATCAGAGCTAGACTCCTGCCCTTTAGAAGATTGAGAGGAGTTTCCTGCATAAGGAAACTTATTTTATCTTATCTTATCATTGTACTGGATCACATACCCTTATAAGAGAACCCCTCCCCATTGTACTGGATCACATACCCTTATGAGAGAACCCCTCCCCATTGTGCTGGATCACATACCCTTATGAGAGAGCCTCCTCCCTCTTCATTGTATATAATGAGGGTTTGTTCCCCATTATGTTGCAAGTCCCCTTTGAAAATCTTTTCATTGAATCGACAAATGCAGAGGAAACACAAGCAGAAAAGCACTGGAAACAAACAAACAAACAAACAAACAAACAGGTGTCAAACGTGCAGAGTGTGTCAGACAATTAAAGGTACCTGGGTTTTAATCACAGAAATGATGTCAGTGTGGAATGGAGCTCTCCCTTTTGATGAGGCTAATATGCAATTAATTTCTCCTGGTGAGCTGCCAATATAAACATACCTGTGGCTAGCTGCCAATGCCTGAAGAAGTTAGAGTAGGGCTTTAATTACAGAGGGAAGAAATTTTACTTGTAACCTGATTCCAGTTAACACACAAACGGCTATAATTTGCAAATGTAATTTTATGGCCTGCGTGAATGGGGTTATTATAGCTGTGAGACCGGATTGTTACAGTTTACGTTGTTGTGCATGGAGACTCACGGGGCAGCAGTGCTGCCAGCAAGGCGAGGACAGCCACGGGGTGCAGGCGTGAGGACCGGGGCAGGAGACTCCGGCATTCATCTCCCTCTCCGCAGTCGCACACTACCACATGTACGATTCTGTGTGCTGCTGCCCCCTGCTGGTCCTCGATGCGCAGCGGCACAGAGTAGTTCCCGTACGCCAGGCTCTGCTGACTGACCAGTGAGGTTCTCGGCCCTGTGCCAGGAACAGAGATGGTGGTTGGAGTGCTAATCATGTGACGCCATAGCGTGGGTAAACCCTAGTGTGGGTAAACCCTAGCATGGGTAAACCTTAGCGTGGGTAAACTCTAGCATGGGTAAACCCTAGCATGGGTAAAACTTAGCGTGGGTAAACTCTAGCATGGGTAAACCCTAGTGTGGGTAAACCTTAGCGTGGGTAAACTCTAGCATGGGTAAACCTTAGCGTGGGTAAATCCTAGCATGGGTAAACCCTAGTGTGGGTAAACCCTAGCGTGGGTAAACCCTAGTGTGGGAAAACCTTAGCGTGGGTAAACACTAGCATGGGTAAACCCTAGTGTGGGTAAACCTTAGCGTGGGTAAACCCTAGCATGGGTAAACCCTAGCATGGGTAAACCTTAGCGTGGGTAAACCCTAGCGTGGGTAAACCCTAGCGTGGGTAAACCCTAGCGTGGGAAAACCCTGGCATGGGTAAACCTTAGCGTGGGTAAACCTTAGCGTGGGTAAACCTTAGCGTGGGTAAACCCTGGCGTGGGTAAACCTTAGCGTGGATAAACCCTAGCGTGGGAAAACCCTGGCGTGGGTAAACCCTGGCGTGGGTAAACCTTAGCGTGGGTAAACCTTAGCGTGGGTAAACCCTGGCGTGGGTAAACCTTAGCGTGGATAAACCCTAGCGTGGGAAAACCCTGGCGTGGGTAAACCTTAGCGTGGGTAAACCCTGGCGTGGGTAAACCTTAGCGTGGATAAACCCTAGCGTGGGAAAAACCTGGCGTGGGTAAACCTTAGCGTGGGTAAACCTTAGCGTGGGTAAACCTTAGCGTGGGTAAACCCTAGCGTGGGAAAATCCTGTCGTAGGATTTGGGATTTGTCTCTCCCTTTTTTCATGAGGACTAAAGCAGGAATAATACACAGCAGCAGGTTTCAGGAAGCATGACCTTGTCACAAAAACAGCAACATAATAAAGTCTGACACACTGTGACCTTTAATGTTCCCCTTCGCTCACCTGTGTTGGGGTGAATCTTCCATGTGTCCATTAGGTCCTTATCGTCAGTCCCAAGAGAGAAGGAAAAGGGACCACCAAACGGTTCAGCATCCATGTCATTGGGCTCCACAACCACACGGTCATCCTTGTTCCCACACATCACAGATCTGTTGGCGATCAGGTGGGGAGTGTTGTCATTCACATCTCCCAGGTGGACCACCAGGGTGCTGGTTCCAGTGCCGGGCGGCTCTCCTAGGTCACACACACGGAAAGAGAGCAGATGAAAGCTCCATACTTAAGGGAGGCACTGACCATTTGAGCCTGAGAAGAATCATTCACATGTGATTAGAATGATATGAGGTCAGGTTTTTACAGATTACTGCAAAAGATACAATGTCATGCTCGCAATATGTTTGTGTAATAGTCAATGCCTTCTGTATTCGTGAATGCTACACATCAAACATTGTACGTATGACCTTAGAACAGGGTTAATCAGTTATGACTGAAGTGTCATGGGCAAATAGTGGGCAAAACCCCAGTAAACACAAATAACGAAGATTTAATAAAACAAAAGTCAGCTCAAAACAAACGATAACGAAAGAAAGACAAAGTAAGGTTGATAAGTGACAAGCAGTTCCAATGAAAAGAGGATTTTAAAAGGACAAACATGAGGAAATAATGACACCCATGAGCAACTGCTAACGAGAAAAAAACAAGTGGCACCTGTGTGGCACAAAACCAAAACATGTGGACATGTAAGACAAAAACATAAACAAAAACACCAGATGGATTTGAAACTACAGAATCTTGAAATGCATTCTTTATATTACCAATCACCATTTATTAACCCAATAAATAAAGCAATTGGGAACCTAATCTGCATTTATTTAGTTTTGCTCCACACTTTGATGGCACTGACATGGTTTGGTAGCAGTTTATCTCTCAGTTTAAAATCGGACTATAATCCCAGTTTGGACTAGAATCCAAGGATCACAAGCATGGATTAACTCACAATGAAAGCTCCTTACAAAAGTACTAAACTTAAAGAACTTAAGAAGAGCCTTTAATGAAAACTGAGGCTCTGGGGATTAGTGCTGAGGGTCTAACAGCCCAAATGCCAGAGGGGATTAAGTAGAGTGACAGCTCAGTGCTTCACACCTGACTAACTGGTTCATGAGCGTTGTGCACACATACAGTCAAACTTTTGGACACGTCTGTCTGGATGTATTTAATAAGAAAAAGAATTATTAAGAAAAAGAAGAATTAAGTAATAACAATGATCATATGATTAGCATTAATAATAATGTGTTGATAATTATAATTCAGTTTACAATTATAATTCATGTGTATAATAATAATGTCCCCCTACATGCACTGTGCATGTGTGAGGGTGTGTGAGGGTGTGTGAGGGAGTGTGAGGATGTGTGAAGGAGTGTGAGGATGTGTGAGGGTTTTATGAGGGTATGTGAGGGTGTGATAGGAAGTGTGAGGGTGTGAGAGGATGTGTGAGGGGGTGTGAGGATGTGTGAGGGAGTGTGAGGATGTGTGAAGGAGTGTGAGGGTGTGTGAAGGAGTGTGAGGATGTATGAGGGTTTTATGAGGGTATGTGAGGATGTATGAGGATGTGTGAGGGTGTGAAAGGATGTATGAGGGGGTGTGAGGATGTATGAGGGTGTGTGAGGATGTGTGAGGGTGTGTGAGGATGTGTGAGGGTGTGTGAGGGAGTGTGAGGATGTGTGAAGGAGTGTGAGGATGTGTGAGGGTTTTATGAGGGTATGTGAGGGTGAGATAAGATGTGTGAGGGGGTGTGAGGGGGTGTGAGGGTGTCCACCACAGATGGAGAAGCATCACAGGAGGCAGACCCATGAAGCTGGTTATGAGAACACCAGAATATACAAAGGGAAGGGTGGCTACTTAGATAACAGTGTATGATCTACATATACTGTATTTGTTTAACAAATTTTGTTTACCATAGTCACAAAGGCAATATTTCATTATTTTGATACTTTTACTGTTTTTCTAAAGTGTCTGACATGTTACTGGTTGTGTACAATTCTCAAGTTAAAGGACAGTCAGTGTCTTTGGTGTCTGTGGTGTCTATGGTGTCAATGGTGTTTGTGATGTCTGTGATATCTATGGTGTCTATAGTGTCTATGGTGTTTGTGATGTCTGTGATATCTATGGTGTCTATGGTGTCAATGGTGTTTGTGATGTCTGTGATATCTATGGTGTCTATGGTGTCAATGGTGTCAATGGTGTTTGTGATGTCTGTGATATCTATGGTGTCTATGGTGTCAATGGTGTTTGTGATGTCTGTGATATCTATGGTGTCTATAGTGTCTATGGTGTTCATGATCTACTCAGATGTCTGTTGTTAAGCTCACAAATGTTTTGCTGCTTCTTAACATTCAACCTCCTGATGTTATAGTTGTATTTCTGTCATCTTTTTTCTGAATTTGTACTGAGCAATTGACTGTATCCAGAATACAAAATACAGACTACAGAATACCTGATGCAATTGTAAGCATATTCAGCTAAAATTTACCTATTGTATTTCCTGTAATAGATGTAGAATAGATTACTGTTTCATTTCTAGTCCACTGTTCTGAAGTGCAGAGTCAAAATACCACAAAAAGCTCAATCCAAAATAACATAGTTGAATTCATAACATAGGAGAACATGACAGATGTGTGTGCGCTGATGCCGTACCGTTGTCTACTGCGTTGATCACGACCGTGTAGGTGCTGTTTTTGACAAATGGTGACTCACGGTCCATCTTCTTCTTCGAGGTGACGGTGCCTGTCTTCGGGTCTATAGTCATCCAATCAGCTGGATCTTCGGCTAATTTAAACCTACACACACCCACACACATACATACACAGTATAATTTCCAGTGTATCTTGATGACTAACCCATACTATGTGACGCTGCTGTCACTCATTCTAGACAGCCATAATTCCTGCTCTGTTATTTTGTACAGGGACACTGGAGAACACTAAGGCACACTAAGAAGGTTCTGTTAGTGAAACCCTTAAGACTTAAAGCTTCAAGATGCAGCCTGGTTTGTTAACGTAAACAACACTGGGACATCCTGCTACTGTTCCAGCACACCTGATATTGTTTATGTCCGAATCTTCATCAGTGACGGTGGGCTGATACAACA
Source organism: Brachyhypopomus gauderio (assembly GCF_052324685.1). Classification (NCBI taxonomy): domain Eukaryota; kingdom Metazoa; phylum Chordata; class Actinopteri; order Gymnotiformes; family Hypopomidae; genus Brachyhypopomus; species Brachyhypopomus gauderio. The sequence goes on along the minus strand of NC_135220.1, from coordinate 4,653,405 downwards.
CATCCCCAGGCTCGTCTTCCTCTTTCCTGTACACTGTGTGAATCTTCTTCGAGAAGACGGGTGCATCGTTCACATCTATCACTTTCACCAGGACTTTAGCCGTACTGGGGGTTTTAGCGCTCTCTGGGACTGGTGTCACTGGTTTGCCGTCAACACACATGAACAGCGGTTCTTCGTTCTCCACTGCTATCTCCAGCTCGGTCAGAGTCGTCTTTTCATAATCCTTCCCCTGAGAAATATGGACGACAACATCCACAAAAAGGGATTGATGATTAACGCTGAACTCTGAGCAGCGTAACGTTTGCCGTATAACAGTATGTGAGAGATGTGGGTCTCCACCTTGATGACGGTCAGGACTCCTTCATTGGTGACTGGGTCCGTCTCTATTTTGTAGTTACCCTGTTCATTGCCCTTGATGATTGAATAAACGGCCTTGGAGCCTGGAGTATTAGGGGTGTCCTTATCGTGCACAGCTACCCGCAAAATCTCCTTATTGCTCTGCATCTCTATAACCTGAGCATTGTACTGGAAGAAGACAGTGTAAGGTAATTGTTACCCTGTCACTCTTGAAAACACCTTCAAAAGCTTTTTGCAAATACAGGGTCCAGCAGAATGCACACAAATATCTGGTGAATTTCGTAATGATTTTTAGATTCGATTATTAGAAAAAAGAGTGTGACATCTTAAGTGTGTGAGTGTGAAAAGTTTGTTGAAGGCTGATTCAGTGGGTTTCTGTTGTGGACACATACACACCCAGCAGCTGGTCTGTCAGGTTTGCCCAGACTCACCGTGGAGGCATTAAACACAGGTGTGTGAGTGTTGGAGTCAGTGATGTCAATGAGGACTGTAGCAGTAGAGGAGAGTGAAGGCTTTCCAAGGTCTTGGGCTTCAACTAGCAGTGTATATTTATTTGCTTTCTAAAGCACATGAGAGAAAGGAGACAAAAGTGAGCATTTTTATGTGTGTGTGTGTGTGTGTGTGTGTGTGTGTGTGTGTGTGTGTGTGTGTGTGTGTGTGTGTGTGTGTGTGTGTGTGAGAGAGAGAGAGAGAGAGAGAGAGAGAGACAGAGAGAGAGAAAGAGAAAGAGAGAGAGAGAGAGAGATGAGAGAGAGACTGAACCTGTGACTGTATCTGCACTCACGTCATAATCAAAGCATCCGCTTAAGATGAGCTGTCTGACTTCATTGTCTCTCATGGTGTTGGGCACAGCCTTCAATGAGATCTGCGGCTGTGCCGGGTCCTGAGACACCACCTTCATGGACATACGAGAGTTATCGGTGTCTTTCTCATCTCTGTCCTTCGCCTGGAGTGAAATGGGTAGTTGTCCTGTCACAGGATCACAGGACAGCCGTTAGGAATGTGTTATTTGTAAATATGATAAAGTAGTGCATGTTTTTACGAAGCCATGCAAATGCAAAATGTTTATACGCTACAGCTTGGTGAAGGTTACGCTGACACTCTAGGTGTTATGGCCCAGCATTACATAACCCCGCCCATCCCCCCACATGCCCCGCCTCCCTACTCCGACCCCCCTTTTAAACAGTGAGTAGAGAAACATGACCTGAGACCAACACTGCTAGAACACATCTCGACATAACACTGCTAGAACATGTTTCAGGTACAGGTGTATGGAGCCCAGGTGTATGGTGTACATGTGTATGGAGGACAGGTGTATAGAGTACAAGTGTATAGAGTACATGTGTATGGAGTACAGGTGTATATAGTACAAATGTGTAGAGCCCAGGTGTATGGAGTACAAGTGTATAGTGTACAGGTATATAGAGTACAGGTGTACAGGTGTATAGAGTACAAGTGTATAGTGTACAGGTATATAGAGTACAGGTGTACAGGTGTATAGAGTACAAGTGTATGGAGTACAGGTATATAGAGTACAGGTGTACAGGAGTACAGGTATATGAAGTACAGGTGTATGGAGTACAGGTGTATGAAGTACAGGAGTACAGGTGTATGGAGTACAGGTGTATGGAATACAGGTGTATGGAGTACAGGTGTTTGAAGTACAGGTGTATGGAATACAGGTGTATGGAGTGCAGGTGTACAGGAGTACAGGTGTATGGAGTACAGGTGTATGGAGTACAGGTGTATGGAGTACAGGTGTATGGAGTGCAGGTGTACAGGAGTACAGGTATATGAAGTACAGGTGTATTAAGTACAGGAGTACAGGTGTATGAAGTACAGGTGTATGGAATACAGGTGTATGGAATACAGGTGTATGGAGTGCAGGTGTACAGGAGTACAGGTGTAGGAGTACAAGTGTATGGAGTGCAGGTGTATGGAGTGCAGGTGTATGGAGTGCAGATGTATGAAGTACAGGTGTATGTAGTACAGGTGTATGAAGTACAGGTGTACAGGAGTACAGGTGTATTAAGTACAGGTGTATGTAGTACAGGTGTATGAAGTACAGGTGTACAGAAGTACAGGTGTATTAAGTACAGGTGTATGTAGTACAGGTGTATGGAGTGCAGGTGTATTTCTCCTATAACAGACACACTCCTTCTCCTTTTCCTGCCTGGACTACAGATGGGAACAGTGTTTCAGCAATGATTCCCTCACACTTTCTTAGAAACCAGCAATACACAATCAGCTCAGCTGGGTTGAAGTTTACTAGTATCTAGTCTCCTGTCTCTAGTCTCTAGTCATGTCCATGAAGCATCGATAAATGCTAACAGCCGAATTTCTGACCAGTCTTCCAAACAGCACTTGGAAACTAGCTTACATTCATTTAAAGAAAGAAAGACAAGTGCTTCATATCAGAATTCTTTTTTGATCTATGCTGCTATTAACTAACCTTAGTTCTTCATTTTTATTCTTTTTCTACAACCGACCCAACAAACAAACAAACAAACAAACAAACAAACAAACACAACCTTTTTAGTGAAGGCATTTTGTGTGTAATGCTTCTTTAACTGTGGCACGCTGAAATGTGGGTGTGGCCTAACCTTCTTTTATGTTCTCTGGAACATGTGTCTGTAAAACGTCAGGTATGAACGAAGGGGCATTGTCATTCTTGTCCTTTATGGCCACATTGAAAGCCAGAGTTTTGTCAAGAATTTGACCTGTAACTCGATCTTGCACATCAAATTTCACCTGCGTATTAGCAAAGGGCAGTGAAACAGGGAAACTTGGTTTACGACAACATCTACATAGCATCATTTTAAGAACCAATAGCCAAATGTTCATCTTGATTATTTGTCTTCATTATTTCTGATGACATTTTGAAGTGCCTAATATATACAATTACTTTAATTTTATTTTAAATTTGTTTATTTATTTATATTTAAATAATAATGATAATCATCATTATCACCATCAAAAACAAATAGAACATTTTTAAATGGATCCATTTTGGAGGACCACGAGGACTTACATAAAAGAAAGGGTAGAGCTCCCTGTCTATAGGCTTGTGCATGAACACCTGTCCAGTCCTGTCGTTAATGGTGAATACGCCCACGGGATCCTCATTCACGCCCTGCCCACTAATACTGAATTTGAGTGTATGGTTGATTTCCTTGTCATTGAACAACTGGTGATGAGAAAGAGAAAGAGAAGAAGAGAAAGAAAGAAAGAAAGAAAGAGAGAACAAGAATGAAGTTTAGATTGTTTTGATTGTGGGGCTCTATGGCTTTCCCAGAGTCTTGGCCACACTCCCTTACAGGCTCTGCCCATAGTCTAGACCACACCCCCTTACAGGCTCACCCCATAGTCTAAACCACACCCCCTTACAGGCTCTGCCCATAGTCTAGACCACACCCCCTTACAGGCTCTCCCCATAGTCTAGACCACACCCCCTAGGCCCTCCCCACATTCTTGACCACACCCCCTATAGGACTGTAATACCTCAGTGGCCAATTTGGGGAATGGACCGGGATCCTCCTCTTCCAGTTCGATGGTGGACAGCACCCACCTGCGCTTGGACCGGACTAGCACGGTGTCCTTACAGAGGAAAATCAAGCCCTGGTGTTATTTCAAGCTTAATAAACCTAATATATAATAATTGTGTTCATCTTCTAGGTGAATAAGCACAAGTTCAGAATACATATGTATTCAGAATACATACACGCGTCACTCCATCCTGCTGTCTCCGTTTGCTGGGTGAAGTCTCTGCCCACAGCTGCTGAGCATAAGCAAGTGTAATAGTTACATTTACAACACTGGCACAACGTGCCACCACTGAAGAACAACTTCACCTGTAGACGCATACGCAACATTCAGCATCTTCAAGACTCTTCCAGCCTCCTCTAGATTCCTTCTATCTGTCTGTCTTTTGTTGTAGATGAAGCAACAATTCCTAAAGTAACTTTGTGTGGTTAAGATTTTATACATAGTCATCATTGGTCTAAATGAGAGCAGCACCAATATCATGATTTTTTTTGTGTTAGTAAAGATGTTTTTAGTAATCTGACTAATTCACCTAAAAGGTTCTACTGTTGAACAGTGCTCCTCATTGGAGACTACGGCATACTTTGCTATCCTTCACATATGTTAGAACTACAGTACTATACTACTACTACTACTACTATAGGGGAAAAAGAACAGCTAAAGACTGAAGCCTGTGGCTTTAGAAGGTATCTGAGAGGCTTCTCAACACTCTTCAGACTAGTCACCGCGGTCTTCGAGAAACAGAAGTATGTGTGTGTGCCTTAACGCGTGCTCTTATGCCTCCGAGCACAAGAGTGCTGCCTGAGTCACACGTGTAATGATTTAAGTGTAGTTAAGCAGTATCATTGAAATGCCAGGATACCTCACAGCTCCACCACAGCCTGCAGTTGGCAAAAACCCCGTCAGCTGGCAACAACCCCGTCAGCTGCAACAACCCCGTCAGCTGGCAACAACCCCGTCAGCTGCAACAACCCCGTCAGCTGGCAACAGCCCAGTCAGTTGGCAATAACCCCGTCAGCTGGCAACAGCCCAGTCAGCTGGCAATAACTCCATCAGCTGGCATGTGGTGTGTGGGTGTTATCCTTCTCTTAAGCCAGGTATCACGAGTATACAAAGCGAAAGTGAGTGACAGCTGCCGCTGAACTGGCAAAGCCAGCCAATTGAAAAAACTACAGCTCTTTGTGTGGTGTAAGATGTTATTAATGAATTAATCTAACTCAGTCTTGCCATGTCAATGTGACTATGTGGTTATTATTCTATTGTTGGATGTGAAGGGGACAGTCTGCTGTGTGGCCTGGTGTAAGTATAGACTGGGGTAATAAGAGGTTTGCCTCCTGTGTGTGGGACACCGATTCAGAAGAAGGATTCACATATGAATTCCTTTCACTTTTAGACCCTAAAAATATACGGACCAAGTTAACACATGAAGGATCAAGTTAATGTAATCTGGGGAGGACGACTTAGTAAAGAGTAGACTAATAATACAAAAGTAATAAACTCAACCCAAACACATACACACACACACATACACACACACACACACACACACACACACACACACACACACACACACACACACACACACACACACACTCACTCACTCACACACCTACTCATGCAAATGCACACACATACACACACACACACACACACACACTCACTCACACACCTACTCATGCAAATGCACACACATATACACACACACACACACACACACACACACTCACACACCTACTCATGCAAACGCATACACATACACACACACACACACGCACAGCCTACCGTGACTGAAACAATACACAAGTATGCTGTTCAACAAGATTAAATATGTGACTGTCTTAATAAGTACCAATTTAGTTTCCTGACTTGCAGGCATAATGTTAGGACTTCATTCCAGCTGGGTGTGTCCAGGGATTCACTGTCCACAGACTGAAAAAGGCGGTTTTAACTAGAATAATGTTTCCTAGAATAATGCTGAACAGAGACTGTGATCAGCATTCTAGGTTGCAGAACAAGTATAATACTTTCTGGAAAGTTTATTTTCTCCACATCTATGCTGACAACACTGCCCTCTGGAGGACAGCATTTGCAACTTTGCAAAATGAAAATTTGGTTACATTTTACATGTGCTAAACTCTACCTATTGTGTTTATTACAACAAATTCAAACCCAAAATCTCCTGAACTAGGTGCTGCAGCAGTGGGCATTCGAGTCCCACCTGTCCACACAATAGCTTTGGACCCCCAGGCTGTTAGGCTTGTGAACTTTCTCCCACGCCCCCCCAGTCTTGCTGACACAGCCAACGGTTCTCTTACACTCTGAGTGTCTCCTCAAGTGTTGGATAACAACAAGCCCTCTCCCTTCACCCAATAATCCTGCATGACGAGACTCTCTTGTACTGGTCTAGAACTGCACTGGTCTGTACTGGTCTAGAACTGCACTGGTCTGTAATGGTCTAGAACTAGTACTGGTTGCATTAGTTATTTTACATTACAGACGCTTTTAAAGTCTTTAATGTTATTTTTGACCCAGTGTGAGTATGTCTGTATTTTATATAGTGCTGTATCGTGTACAATCTGTGTGGAGTGTAGGAAGAGTGTAGCTCCCTCTCACTAGGGCCATAACTTCTGAATAGGTTTGAAAAGTTTCGTTTTTAATTATTTGAATAATGAAATTATTTAATTTAGTAAATGTAATGAATAGTGTTTTCACTTGTAAATTACAAGATAATTTACACTTTTAATCTTTTGAGGAACCTTTTTGAACTCACAATGTCATTTCAGAATAGGCTGTAATAATCTCTCTCAGACTTGCTGTGAAAGTTATTCCAGAGCAAAAACAGACCTGACGTTTTTAGGCTAACATGTAGCAAATAGATGACATGTTATAAGTAAATTATCAGGAACAAGGAACAACTCACTGTCACCTTGGAAACATCATTTACAGTCAGCACAGTAACCACAAAAACTACAATGTCCTTGGAAGAGTTTGCTCACCTTTATGCCTACAGGTTTAATTCTCAGTTGTGTAATGAACTTTATATACTGAAACCAGAGAACTGAAGCAATTTTGAACATACTTGACAAAACCATTTAAGTTGTTCAAACTCCACGAATGCCTTGGGGATTGTGGAATCCCATGAGAGAGGCGTCCACAGCCCCATGAGGGGTTATGGACGCAGCATTTCTCTTAATGACTTTAAAAGGTAAATAAAACAAACAACAAACATTTTTAAATGGTAAATAGAAATACACAAATAAATAAACAGTGGTGTGGGCAAAGCAAGCTCTGAAACTTCCAGACAGAAACGTACCGTGAGCAGAAGCAGAAAACCAGGGGACATTCTCATCTTGACGTGTCCGCTTGATTTAAGGGCAAATAAAGAAGACAAGTTTAGCTGATAGTAGTAGTTATCCCACAATCCTCTGTTCCTCTATAACGTACCTTGCCTGTAGGGTGTGTCACTTTTTAGCTTTTTTCTGCATGTGTGAGTGCTGTACATGCTGCTAAACACACTCTGAATAAATTCCAGAGATCCGGAGGTCTCAGGTGGGGGCGTGGCCATAGTGAAACCAACAGGTAGTCAACGCCTGCCTTCATTAACTCTCTGTGCTCCCACATGGTGAAGAACAGTGCCCCCTAGTGGCTGTGTGCCCTGTAGAGGAATCTGCTACTCTTAAAAGTCCATCTTAAAATATTACAACACCATGGCTTATTGCTCTGGACTTAAAAGGCACATTTAAAAATTTCACTTAGTTTTCTTTTTTATTTTGTCATATATAAAATAAGCATATTGGACTACACCCTAGTTTCTAACAGAACATAATTAAAAATATACAAAAACTCATACAGTTTATTACCAAGTATGTAAATAATTACATATATTTATTTCATTTCACAAATCTCAAGGAGCCAGTCGGTCTTCTGCTCATGCGTGACAGCATACTGGGAAGGGAAACCAGCATTGCTGTACTGGGTTTAAAATACTGAAGGACTTGGACTGGCCACGTCTTAACACTGATTAACACCTAAAGAAGAATCAGGCGTATGCATGTGAAAATAACCACAAATTCACACATATAGGTAAAAACAAAAATGTGCTGTGAAAAGTAACAACAACAGTTAAACTGCACATTCAAATCAGTGAAGAAGAAACACAGAAGAGTATGTAGATCACATGGGTGTAGAAACACAGAAGAGTATGTAGATCACGTGTAGAAACACAGAAGAGTATGTAGATCACATGGGTGTAGAAACACAGAAGAGTATGTAGATCACGTGTAGAAACACAGAAGAGTATGTAGATCACATGTGTAGAAACACAGAAGAGTATGTAGATCACATGTGTAGAAACACAGAAGATTATGTAGATCACATGGGTGTAGAAACACAGAAGAGTATGTAGATCACATGGGTGTAGAAACACAGAAGAGTATGTAGATCACATGGGTGTAGAAACACAGAAGAGTATGTAGATCACGTGTAGAAACACAGAAGAGTATGTAGATCACATGGGTGTAGAAACACAGAAGAGTATGTAGATCACGTGTAGAAACACAGAAGAGTATGTAGATCACATTTTTTTGGGAATTGTATTGTTTGTATTGTATTGTAATGTTGTGGCTTTCTGTACTGTGTTGCGTGTTTTAGTTTCTGTGGCTTTTTTACGTTCAAACTCAAATACCATCTATAAGGACATAGCAATTTCCCCTGAAGTGTTTAGCTTGTTATAGTGTTACTTCAGAAAAACCACAAGTTTAACCCTTAGGGCGGATAAACACACCATCAGGTGCCAAAGCTTGCCAGCTACATATGGAAACTCCCAAGTTAATTAGTCATATGTTTTGTTACACTCTTTCTCTGATACATATATATATATATATATATATATATATATATATATATATTTTTTTTTTTCTATTTACATGTATCAAACAACCCTTAGAAGCCCATGTTATAGTAATGTTGTAAACACTTTAGTAGTGAGTGGTGAGGTAACCTTCACAGGTTTAAGAACTGACCACTGATTAATTCAGACAATCTCAGCCTATAACAGTCCAGAAACACTTTTCAGGAAGGGTGTCTACATAACATATCATCTTACATAAATACAAGATAACATATTTATGAACATTTATATCAGTAGTGGTGGAGAGCCAAAAGGCAAAGTTCTTGATTTACTGGTCATTCTACATTCCGACTCTTACCTATGGTCAGGAGCTCTGGTACTGCCCCAAAGAACGAGATCGTGAATACAAGCAGCTGAAATGAGTTTTCTCTGCAGGGTGTCCAGGCTCTCCCTTAGAGATAGGGTGAGGAGCACGGCCATCTGGGAGAGGCTCGGAGTAGAGTCACTGCTCCTCCACGCAGAGAGGAGCAAGTTCAGGTGGTTCGGACATCTGGTCCAGATGCCACCTGGGCGCCTTCTTGGGCATGCCTTCTGGGTACGTTCAACTGGGCGGAGACCCCGGGGAAGACCCAGTACACGCTGGAGAGATTATATCTCTCGGCTGTCCTGGCAACACCTCGGTATCCCCCCAGAAGAGCTAGAAAAGGGGGACCTGGGCCTCTCTGCTTAGGCTACTGCCCCCGTGACCCAGACCCAGATAAACGGATGAAAATGAATGGATGGATGGATATATGAGTAATCATGGATTCATCTTTTTTCATTATAGTAGTCAAACTCTGTTCACGTGCATTTCAGTATCTCGACATTTCAGTAAAAGACCTCTCAGTATTTCTGCCATAACCAAACACCAGAGTGAAAATAGTACAGGACATGTCAACCTTTTCTTCTGATATAAACTCAATATCACTGCCATCTAAAATTATCCACCCTTAATGCATAGAACGAATAATGACATATGAAGACAGTGTGGATGTTTTGTAGACACCTTTCATGTAAGATGTTACTACCATAAACCACATTTAGTGTTTAAGACAGAAAACATAATAGAACACTACTAGAACACCAATAGAACACTCAACTGTAACACTGTAATAGAACACTGTACTGTACCGATGTACTAGAAGACTGTACTAGAACACTGTAATAGAATACTGCAATAGAATACTGTACTGTACCACAGCAATAGAACACTGAAATAGAACACTGTACTTAGGAATAATTAGCACTGAAACCATTTCTATTACTCTATATACACTGGGCTGCTAATATACACACACGCATACACACCACACACACACACACACACACACACACACACACACACACACACACACACACACACACACACACACACACACACCCACACACACACACACACACACAGACACAGACACACACAAGAAAGCAAATGTGTTCTTCATTCACCTAAACATCAAAATTACAGCAGATACTTGATTTTGCATCTATGTTGAAATCTAAATGGCAAAAACATAAGCAATAGAAAGCGCTCTCTCTCTCTCTCTCTCTCTCTCTCTCTCTCTCTCTCTCTCTCTCTCTCTCTCTCTCTCTCTCTCTCTCTCTCTCTCTCGTCTGTTTCATTTTCAGGCATGGTGTTCCCACACTTGTCTGACAGCACTGTCAATAAATATGTACACCTCCTCACCTCCTGTAATAAGCAGGAGATTAGTAAACTGACAAAACGAAGTTCAGCTCAGTTCAGCTGAGCTCTGAGAACAGTGGATGTGGAGTGACAGAAAGTTAGAAATGTCAGTTAAAAATGAGAGAAACACACTCCTAAAACATTTTCACGTTTGGATTGGCAGATGTTTGTTTTGAATATGTGTGAATCCCCTTAAATATTTTAAGTTTACATGTCATGAAGAAAGGCTTAAAAACACCATAACGCCTTATATTATCAACTAAGAATGGTAGTTTCTGAATGTTATTCTTCTTTTCACATACATGTGCCAGTATATATTTTGCTACTTATTTCTCTCTGTATTTTTCTGTCTGGCAAAAAAACTGATCAAACACTTCAAGAATATTATTTGCCAACTGATAAATTATTCACTGACTTCACTGAGATGAGCATGAATTGTGTGAACCCAGGGAAAGGGCTTTGGTGTTTCAGAAGTGGAACTGAACAGAGACTACTGGATGGTGCTGCTGTGTTCGGGTCCGCTCTTTCCCTGTTCCCACAGGAAGGTTCTGTTGGGTTCGGGTCCGCTCTTTCCCTGTTCTCACTGGAAGGTTCTGCTGTGTTCGGGTCCGCTCTTTCCCTGTTCCCACTGGAAGGTTCTGCTGGGTTCGGGTCCGCTCTTTCCCTGTTCTCACTGGAAGGTTCTGTTGGGTTCGGGTCCGCTCTTTCCCTGTTCTCACTGGAAGGTTCTGCTGTGTTCGGGTCCGCTCTTTCCCTGTTCTCACTGGAAGGTTCTGCTTCGTTCGGGTCCGTTCTTTCCCTGTTCCCACTGGAAGGTTCAGCTGCGTTCGGGTCCGCTCTTTCCCTGTTCCCACTGGAAGGTTCTGCTGCGTTCGGGTCCGCTCTTTCCCTGTTCCCACTGGAAGGTTCTGCTGCGTTCGGGTCCGCTCTTTCCCTGTTCTCACTGGAAGGTTCTGCTGTGTTCGGGTCCGCTCTTTCCCTGTTCCCACAGGAAGGTTCTGTTGGGTTCGGGTCCGCTCTTTCCCTGTTCTCACAGGAAGGTTCTGCTGTGTTCGGGTCCGCTCTTTCCCTGTTCCCACAGGAAGGTTCTGTTGGGTTCGGGTCCGCTCTTTCCCTGTTCTCACAGGAAGGTTCTGATGCGTTCGGGTCCGCACTTTCCCTGTTCCCACAGGAAGGTTCTGCTGTGTTCGGGTCCGCACTTTCCCTGTTCCCACGGGTTCTCACAGGAAGGTTCTGCTGCGTTCGGGTCCGTTCTTTTCCTGTTCCCACGGGTTCTCACAGGAAGGTTCTGCTGTGTTCGGGTCCGCTCTTTCCCTGTTCCCACAGGAAGGTTCTGCTGTGTTCGGGTCCGCTCTTTCCCTGTTCCCACTGGAAGGTTCTGCTGGGTTCGGGTCCGCTCTTTCCCTGTTCTCACTGGAAGGTTCTGTTGGGTTCGGGTCCGCTCTTTCCCTGTTCTCACTGGAAGGTTCTGCTGTGTTCGGGTCCGCTCTTTCCCTGTTCTCACTGGAAGGTTCTGCTTCGTTCGGGTCCGTTCTTTCCCTGTTCCCACTGGAAGGTTCAGCTGCGTTCGGGTCCGCTCTTTCCCTGTTCCCACTGGAAGGTTCTGCTGCGTTCGGGTCCGCTCTTTCCCTGTTCCCACTGGAAGGTTCTGCTGCGTTCGGGTCCGCTCTTTCCCTGTTCTCACTGGAAGGTTCTGCTGTGTTCGGGTCCGCTCTTTCCCTGTTCCCACAGGAAGGTTCTGTTGGGTTCGGGTCCGCTCTTTCCCTGTTCTCACAGGAAGGTTCTGCTGTGTTCGGGTCCGCTCTTTCCCTGTTCCCACAGGAAGGTTCTGTTGGGTTCGGGTCCGCTCTTTCCCTGTTCTCACAGGAAGGTTCTGATGCGTTCGGGTCCGCACTTTCCCTGTTCCCACAGGAAGGTTCTGCTGTGTTCGGGTCCGCACTTTCCCTGTTCCCACGGGTTCTCACAGGAAGGTTCTGCTGCGTTCGGGTCCGTTCTTTTCCTGTTCCCACGGGTTCTCACAGGAAGGTTCTGCTGTGTTCGGGTCCGCTCTTTCCCTGTTCCCACAGGAAGGTTCTGTTGGGTTCGGGTCCGCTCTTTCCCTGTTCCCACTGGAAGGTTCTGCAGCGTTCGGGTCCGCTCTTTCCCTGTTCTCACAGGAAGGTTCTGCTGTGTTCGGGTCCGCTCTTTCCCTGTTCCCACAGGAAGGTTCTGCTGTGTTCGGGTCCGCTCTTTCCCTGTTCTCACAGGAAGGTTCTGCTGCGTTCGGGTCCGTTCTTTCCCTGTTCCCACGGGTTCTCACAGGAAGGTTCTGCTGTGTTCGGGTCCGCTCTTTCCCTGTTCCCACAGGAAGGTTCTGTTGGGTTCGGGTCCGCTCTTTCCCTGTTCCCACTGGAAGGTTCTGCTGCGTTCGGGTCCGCTCTTTCCCTGTTCTCACTGGAAGGTTCTGCTGTGTTCGGGTCCGCTCTTTCCCTGTTCTCACAGGAAGGTTCTGCTGTGTTCGGGTCCGCTCTTTCCCTGTTCCCACAGGAAGGTTCTATTGGGTTCGGGTCTGCTCTTTCCCTGTTCCCACAGGAAGGTTCTGTTGGGTTCGGGTCCGCTCTTTCCCTGTTCCCACAGGAAGGTTCTGCTGCGTTCGGGTCCGCTCTTTCCCTGTTCTCACAGGAAGGTTCTGCTGTATTCGGGTCCGCTCTTTCCCTGTTCCCACAGGAAGGTTCTGTTGGGTTCGGGTCCGCTCTTTCCCTGTTCTCATTGGAAGGTTCTGCTGTGTTCGGGTCCGCTCTTTCCCTGTTCCCACAGGAAGGTTCTGCTGCGTTCGGGTCCGCTCTTTCCCTGTTCCCACAGGAAGGTTCTGCTATTTCTTGGATCTTGTACACAGTATCACTACAAAGTTATGGGCTGCAAGACGTAATAACTCAATAAATCAAGTTTTATAGAGTTGAAAGAGGACCGTGTTCAGACCTGTTGGGGGGTGATGCTGCCAGGCATGTCCTGAGCTGCCGTTTGGTCCTGCTGTGTGGTAATGTCACTGATCAATGAGAGGTAAAAAGACGTAGATGAAGGTATTTTGTGGCAGGAAGTAAAACTGGTGTACAAATTACTGTTAAATCAGAGCTAAATTAGTGCTATATCAGTACACTCTTACACACATATATATGTAGTCATAGATAGATAGATAGATAGATAGATAGATAGATAGAGATAGATAGATAGATAGATAGATAGATAGATAGATAGATAGATAGATAGATAGATAAAGAATACTAGACAGGCAGACAGATAGATATACATTGTTATATTGTCATATCATACACCAGGGGGTCGGCAACCTATGGCACGCCGAGGCATAATCACTGGCATGCAATAATCACCCCCCCCCCCCCCCCCCCCCCCGCCCCCCCCCCCCACACACACACACACACAAACACACACACACACCCTGCTCCAATTTTATTTGTTGATAGTGGAACACTCATTGACTAGAAATGTTAAAGTTGGCCCTCCTTGTCTCAAAGGTTGCGACCCTTGAGCAACACACTTAAGTGAGTTCCCACTTAATGACGGGTTTGGTTAACGACGGAGTTACGATCTGACTTATTTTTATTTCACAAAGTGTGCGGAGGAGCGATCGCTCTTTCTCACGCTGTACGCACGCACGAGAACATTGTTTGTTTTTTTCTTTACTGTATTTACGATCAAAGCGTATCCAAATCTAGGGTCACGCTTAACAACGAAAACTGCTTTACGACAGAAGCCACGCAGTACACTCCACTCCACGCAGAGTTTCCTCCACTGCTGGAAGTGGTCAGGAAGTCTCAGCCCGAGTGTCAGCTACCTACTGTTGAACATGAACGTTGGGGTAGAGCGGGGAGACTGACACAGATCCTCAGAAAGTAGGCTACTTGAAGCAGATTCCAGGTGAGCAACTGCAGTGTACCATGGGAAAAGATGAAAAGATAATAATAATATTGATATGCAGGGTTTCCAGAGAAACAGGAATACAAGGTTCATCAGCAGAGCAAAGAAAGCGCTTCTAGCACAAGACAGTTAGATGTAGTATATAACAGAATAAACAGATGCTTATAACAGAATATGTATTCCATTGAGCTCATAGAGAATAGATCATTTATTTTTCTTTACTGCTGCCATACAGTAAATAACCCGTAGACATGTCATGATATCACGTGATGTCCACTATAAAATGCCTGTCTGGAAGGCGTGAGGGTTCCCTCCCCCTGGGAAGAACAAATCCTTGTGAGGATGTTGCTAAGGTGTTCAATAAAATGATAAGCAAGGAACCTCTTGTGGGGTTCCCCCCTCTCCCCCCCCCCCCCCCCCCTCTTCTGTCAGGGCCCTCTCTTGTGTAGGGACCCTCTCTTGTGTAGGGGCCCTCTCTTCTGTGGAGACCCTCTCTTCTGTGGAGACCCTCTCTTCTTCTTAGTCAATTTCCATATTTACTATAAAATACTTTTATTAACATATAAAACGCTGCATGGCTTAGCTCCAGACTATCTTAGTGAACTTATTGAACAATATAACCCAGCGCGTTCACTTCGCTCGCAGGACGCAGGGTTATTAACTGTTCCTAGGATCAAAAAGATCACAGCAGGTGGAAGAGCCTTTTCTTTTAAAGCTCCACAATTGTGGAATAATCTTCCTGCCTCTATTCGGGACTCAGACACAGTCTCAATGTTTAAAACTCGATTAAAGACTCATCTGTTTAGTTTGGCCTTTGATTAATCTGTTACATATTTACTCTCCGAGGTTCACCTGGAGAGTAACATTGCAGTCGGAGCCTACAATACCAGCATCACTGCTCCGACACGGAATGAAAGCCTGGCATTCATCAACAGACATTTACAGTGACAATATCAAAACCCAGAACTTATATTTTTACCTTTACTTAGTCTGATTGTGTGATTTGTGTGTGACTTGTGTATTTGTCTGTATTTTGTGTAGTTTGTGTGTTAACGGGCCGCCCAATAGAGGATGGGTTCCCTTTTGAGTCTTGGTTCTCCCGAGGTTTCTTCCTATTCCCCACCATCATAGGGAGTTTTTCATCGCCACTGTCGCCTTTAGCTTGCTCATTAGGGTTCTGGACCCATAGTATTGTTAACCTTTTAAATCATGTAAAGCGCTTTGTTATAACGTGTTGTGAAAAGCGCTATACAAATCAACTTTGATTTGATTTGATTTGATTCTGTGGGGACCCTCTCTTCTGTGGGGCTTTCATGTGTAGGGTCCCTCTCTTCTGTGGGGGCTTTCATGTGTAGGGGCCCTCTCTTCTGTGGGGGCTTTCGTGTGTAGGGTCCCTCTCTTCTGTGGGGGCTTTCATGTGTAGGGGCCCTCTCTTCTGTGGGGGCTTTCATGTGTAGGGGCCCTCTCTTCTGTGGGGGCTTTCGTGTGTAGGGGCCCTCTCTTCTGTGGGGGCTTTCATGTGTAGGGTCCCTCTCTTCTGTGGGGGCTTTCATGTGTAGGGTCCCTCTCTTCTGTGGGGGCTTTCGTGTGTAGGGGCCCTCTCTTCTGTGGGGCTTTCGTGTGTAGGGGCCCTCTCTTCTGTGGGGGCTTTCGTGTGTAGGGGCCCTCTCTTCTGTGGGGGCTTTCGTGTGTAGGGTCCCTCTCTTCTGTGGGGGCTTTCGTGTGTAGGGACCCTCTCTTCTGTGGGGGCTTTCGTGTGTAGGGGCCCTCTCTTCTGTGGGGGCTTTCATGTGTAGGGTCCCTCTCTTCTGTGGGGGCTTTCATGTGTAGGGTCCCTCTCTTCTGTGGGGCTTTCATGTGTAGGGTCCCTCTCTTCTGTGGGGGCTTTCATGTGTAGGGTCCCTCTCTTCTGTGGGGGCTTTCGTGTGTAGGGGCCCTCTCTTCTGTGGGGGCTTTCATGTGTAGGGTCCCTCTCTTCTGTGGGGGCTTTCGTGTGTAGGGGCCCTCTCTTCTGTGGGGGCTTTCGTGTGTAGGGGCCCTCTCTTCTGTGGGGGCTTTCATGTGTAGGGTCCCTCTCTTCTGTGGGGGCTTTCATGTGTAGGGTCCCTCTCTTCTGTGGGGGCTTTCATGTGTAGGGGCCCTCTCTTCTGTGGGGGCTTTCGTGTGTAGGGGCCCTCTCTTCTGTGGGGGCTTTCGTGTGTAGGGTCCCTCTCTTCTGTGGGGACTCTCTCTTCCATGTCCACATTCACCTCCATGTATGAGATATTGCTTGCAGGACACGTGTATGAACAACAGGCTCAAACAGTTGGCACAGTGTGGGGATGCTTTTAACCAAAAACGGGTATGCAGATTTTTCTGTGAATATGCATATATATGCTGTGTGTGTCTGAATCAACGTCTCTTGTCTTTAAGGAGATGGTAGGCAGACAGATGGGTGCCTCGCTCATGCTGGAACAGCTCCTCAAATACGCCCTGCCCCACATCTTATTTCAGCCAAGATGTCTCCATATATAACCATATACGATCTCTCTCTGGTGCCAGGAAAAGGGGGTGGGGGAGGGGAGAGGGAGAGAGAGAGAGGGAGAGAGAGAGAGGGAGAGAGAGGAAGCTGTAAGTATGAGTCACAGGTGCAGGCAGTCGCTAAAGGGAATGAGGTTAGTGTGAATGTGTGAACTCTACACCCCAGCCCTTGTTAACCGTCGGTCTGAGAAACACCCTACAACTCCTTCTTGATATGTGGAGTGTCAACAAATGGTTGCTGGGTAGCATGGAGGCCTGTAGTGTCAGCTAGGGCAGCATAGGAAGTTTTGGGAAGTGTGGTATGACAGTGTTGGGTAGTGTGGTATGGTAGTGTTTTTTTCTTCTTTTTCTATAGAGTGTGTTAAAGTACAGAGTGTGTAAAATTACAAAGTGTGTACAGGGCTACACGCAAATATGCAAAACACGCATAAAATATTGCCTTGTGAATATAGTGTCTTGTTTTAATTCCTTAGCTAGGCTAGCAGGTGTGTTCTGTTAGTTTTGCCTTGACATTAATCAAATAAGACTTCTGTCATCCACTGGGCTGCTCTGAGTGTTTCGGTTTGGTGTCTAATTTACGTGTGTGCCAGTGTGTGCCAGGATAAGAGAATTGTTATGAGTTTTGGTTTAGACCCAAATTCATGGCTGTCAGATATCTTGTTTATTCAGACAACCCAACAAATCAACTCTGAATCAGAGGCATAGCTTTGCTGAGCCAACACATTGATTGATGGCCTTTATGTCAGAAACATAATGACGTCGTAAATACACACTACTCCAGCCTACCTCAACCCCCCCTCTTTTTCCTTCTTGAACTGTGTTGATTCGCTTCTTAAACCTGTTCAGCAGGTACAAGAAACCATGAAAAAAAGATTTTTTGACTGATTAGTAAAAAAAATATTTACTTAATAAATCTGCAAGACTTTTGGGTTTAACTGCAACATGTCATGGCATAAAGTGGACGCTACACACACAGACTGCAAACACAAATATTATATTACACAAGACTTACAACAGGACATGCAATCGTTTGACCAAAAGCAAAGCACGTTTATTTTTACAGCACATTTCACTCACAAAACAATTCAAAGTGCCTTACAGAGGGAAGCCTGAACTGCAGAAGAGAACACACGTCTCCACAGCCGTGAGCGGGAGACCTCTCCCTCTGACTGTAAGCTCCTCTAAGTCTCCGAGCCAGACCCTCCCTCCCTCTGCAGTCCTACAAAGACGGAGCTGTTTCAGAGGTCAAAAGGTCTTCACGATGTTCAGTGGTCCTGAATGGTCCTGGGTTGCTCTTTCTCTCTTACTCTGTGTATTTTTCATTCTATCCATCTCTTTGTATGTGAGATTGTTTACACGAGAGTGGGTAGAGTGAAGGAAGTTAATCCTACCCAGTTATGTATAGCACACTTGTTCTGCTTACGCTTTACAAGCATGCATGTACACACCAATGAACAGGTCTGGAATAACATGACAGTGCGCCTCAAGCTATGATGTCTAATCACACATTCACACGTCAGCTAATGGCTTGGAGATAAATTACAGATGTCCAACATGATTAAAGCAACTGTTTTATACAGTGAAAAAATAATACATATCATGTGTAGATGAAGAAATACCTGGAGGGACAAATGAGCCTTGAAACTGATTCACTGGAAACCCAAACTATATGAACTAAGTAATTTAATTAATTTCATTAATTAAGAGAGACTTAGCCACTAGGACAGAAAAAACGTATGTCAGCTCTGTTTCTCTGGCCCATGCGTGTAATCCAGGTCACACAGGTAAAGGCAGGTACACTCAGGTTCCCTAAGTGTAACCTAAGTGTTTAACCACAGCAGAACCTGTACGTCTCTGTTTGGGTGCGGAGCAGATGTGGAGGGGGGTGTTTTCTCCTGGAGTGACATACGGGGGTTTAGACAGTCACAGTGTCACTACTTTCTTAAACTGACACTACATTGCCACTCCCAAGAGTGCAACCCATGCAAACTGCTCGTATCACCAATTACTGTGAGAAAAGTCTTTCATAGCCTCCTATAGCTTACAATAATATACATAATCACATTTACAAAGCTCCTTATCACCAAAATCACATCAGAGGTTTATCATTTAGCTAGCCAAACCTGGTATATAACGTGCAGCAGAAAAATCATACAGTAATATAATATATTAATAATAATCTATATTTGTATTGCACCTTTCATACATAAATGCAACTCAAAGTGCTTTATAGAAGAAAAACAATAAATAAACAATTAATGATATAAACAATAAAAAAATCATTAATTAATTAAGATCATAGAAAAAGCTGTAGCCCAGCAATTATGCTTATATCTGCATAGGAATCACACAATTGAAAAGTTCCAATCTGGATTTAGGCCCCACCACAGTACTGAAACAGCCCTAGTCAAAGTAACAAATGATCTCTTTTTGCTTCAGATCAAGGTTATCTCTACTAGTGCTTCTGGATCTTAGTACAGCTTTAGGACTACTATTATTGGGCATAGTTATAAACAAACATGGTGTCAACTTTCACTGCTATGCAGATGACACTCAATTTACATATCAGCCAAACCTGATGACAAACACAGTTTAGGAAAAAATGAGGCCTGCGTAAGAGATGTTAATTGCTGGATGTCTCTAAACTTCCTCCAACTAAATGAGGACCAAAACAGAAGTTCTCCTTCAGGGCCCAAAGGCTGCAAGACAGAAAATACCAGATCTAATGTTTAATCTCACAGACTACCCCATTACACCTGGCACAGTAGCCAAAAACCTCATTACTGTCAGGATGCTCAAATAGGAAGTGTGTGTCGATCGTTGAGGGGGGGGGGGGGGGGGGGGGGGGGGGGTTGTCAAACCCTAGACGTTAGATTGGCTACCATGTATGTCAATTAAAATAAAACGTCAGTGCAGATGGACTTTTTAATGTCATACGATCTACCCACACTTCCTTCGCGATCGACCCACACTTCCTTCAACGTTATGGGCGATTGACGTTATGGGCACCCCTGATCTAAATAAACTTCAAAAAGTTCAAAATGCTGCAGCCAGAGTTCCAACTAGAACTAGAAAATTTGATCATATTAGAACAGTCCTATCAGCCCTGCATTGGCTGACAGTTAAATTCCGTATTGATTTAAAAATTCTTCTTCTGACTTATAAAGCACTGCAGGGGCTTGCTCCTGATTACCTCCAAGAACGTATTTCCTATTATGAACCTCCACGTCCATTAAGATCACAGGGTGCTGGCCTCTTATTAGTTCCAACAATTAATAAGGTAACAGCGGGGGGGAAGAGCCTTTTCTTCAACTTTGCAATAACCTTCCAGAATGTGTCCGGGACTCTGACACAGTCTCAATCTTTAAGTCCAGGTTGAAAACTTACTTATTTAGTTTAGCATTTTGCATTAGCATTACCACACTCCAGAAATGTTTAAATTTCATCTGTCTCGCATATGACCTCATACAGAGCTAATTTTCCCTGTTTTATTATTCCACATGGCTGCCCGCCTACACAAGAAACACAGAGACGAGCCTTTCCAGAGATCCATCTTGGGCCAGCCACCTCCTGCCTAACCAGGTATGATGAAGGATCAACCCACTGCCCTGACTAACCAGTGTGGATGAAGGATAAACCCACTACCCTGGGCCCTCTCACCGCCCTGAATTCTCCTCTGCTATGACTCTCCTCTACTATTACCAACCATCAAGACGTTTAGGACTGAATAGGAATTACATAGAGAACTCATGTATATAAATACACACCAAGATGAGATTAATTTATCCTTCCCATATTTTCTATGTTTTCATCTCTTTAAATTGTTGTCATGGTGACCGGCCAACCAGAGGAGGATGGGTTCCCCCCTGAGTCTTGGTTCCTCTCAAGGTTTCTTCCTCATGCTCTTAGGGAGTTTTTCCTTGCCACTGTCGCCCTTGGCTTGCTCACTGGGGGCTTGGACTCTTGTAAAGCTGCTTTGTGACAACAACTGTTGTAAAAAGCTCTATTTCAATAAATTTTGATTAATTGATTGAAAATAACAAAAATGACATAAATAATTATTAAAATAATAGTAAAGTAGTAAAGACAACAATAAAGTAATGTAATAAAATGGCAAAACTGTTAAAATAATTAGAACAAACATGAAATGTAATTAAGTAAAATAATGTGACCAAAGTCCCCTATCTAAATGCAGATCTAAACAAGAAGGTTTTGAGGCTCTTCTTGAAGCTGTGTAGGGATTAAATGTCTCTGAGCTTCTCAGCAAGAGAGTTCAAGAGTTTTGGGCCATAGTGGCTAAAAGACCCCTCTCCAATCTTTAATTGGCTTTTAGAAATCACCAGTAGATTACTGTTTAAAGACCTGAGAGACCTGACTGGAACATATCTAACAATCATTTCACTAAGGTAAAGTGGAGCAATACTATAAAGACATAAAAATACTATCACAATAACCTTAAAAAATATTCTAAAACTAACAGGTAACCAGTGCGAGTGCAGGTGTAATATGATCCTCTTTCGCCAGCAGGTCATGAACCTTGGAGCAGCGTTCTGAACTCGCTGTAAAGGGGAATTGGTATCAAGAATATGTAACACTTTTGCTAAGTAATGTACAATCTGTTGTCCTAGCTAATTAGCAGTGTACCCATAATGCTGTGTGGTACACTGAACTACACAATGGAGCTCTGAATGCTGCCCACCCATGAGTAGCTTTACCTTCATACTCTTTGAGCACATAGCTTGTTTCTGAGCCAGGTTAACCAGTGAGAGGTCAATAAGTGTAACTTTTGGAATGACCATTTATTAAACAAGAGGTTAATAATAAAAAGAAAGCAATAAACTCAGCTGTAAGAGATATACAACCTCTACCCAAAGTACTCTTCATAAATATGCAAATGTGCTGTAATACAACACAAAACATGTCCACCTAAGTACACTAAATAATACTAATTTAATTCTCTGGCTTGGAGTCATTTGCTTAGGAATTCAGCCCATGTGGGTGTGACTAGGGACTCCCGCTGTTGGCAAAGACCCAAAGATGATATCTCAACAAGTCAACAAGTCAAAGATCAAATAGGAGTGAGACGGCGTTTCAGACTGATGAATGACAGAACACATGGTCCACATTTGGAGGTTGCTGAACCAGTATAACAGTTTTCTAGAAGGATCTTTCAGCCTGTCCATGACGATCTCCTCCAGGGAGGCTGCACGTCTGAAGCCTGCAGTGACTCCAGACCAGGACTGAAGGACAGTGATGGGCTGTCTAAAACCACACCTTTGAAGGAGGAGGAGCCAGGGAGGGACACGCCCCTCCGATTCCACTAGCACTCCACTCGCTATGTTCCACTGAGAAACCCTCCATGACCAGAGGTGTCAATTCCAGGTTCAGAAAGTAAAAGTCCTCACCAGGATTTTGCTCAGGCTTCCTGGATTGTGTTGATTCCACTCATTTTACCTGGATTGCACTAATTAGAAAATCTAGCAAGCTTGATCAAAATCCTGGTGAGGACTTTTACTTTCTGAACCTGGAATTGACACCTCTGTCCACGACCTCCAATGACCTCCAAGCAGAATATGTGAAATCCCAGGAAAAAATGGACCATCATAACTCACAGAGGTCACTTCACTAATTACACTCCACTGGTGTGTGACCATGCACTCTCTGCACACTCATTAGATTAACTAATCAGGCAGAGACGCTGTAATGTAGAGCAAGAACTAAAACACTACACACAGAACCTGAAATCAGTTAGAGATTCTCTGCTTTAAAACTAAATAAACTACACACAGAACATGAAATTTCATAACAGGAACATGTCAAACAACATGTAAGTACATTACAAAGTCTGATTCCACTTCATAAACCCATACTGGACCTCAGTGTCTAATGAGAGCACAACAGATGAATCTGGAAGTTAATTCAAGCAAAAAAAAAGTGCTTTGATTAAAGATCGTTATACAGTATTGTACGCTACAGAATTGCTTTACTGCACTGTTAGTCCTCTTGCTAGCAGACCTGAAAGTCTTGCGATGGAACATAGCCATGGGCGATTCAGCTCACTGCAGCGTGTCTAAACCATGTTTAGACCATATTTTACATTCCCATGTCTGGGGACACATGTTGCAGATGGAGTTTGTCTATGAACCAGCATTTTTCAGCACTGCGCCCTTTTTAGGGCAATACGTGCTGGAACGCTCGGGTGTAGGGCAGAGCTGAACAGACACACGCCTGTCTCTGCACTGCTGTAAAACACAGTGTGCGAACTAGTGCACCCTGCCTCATCCACGCCGCTCTTTCATGAACCGTTTAAACAGGTGCTGTGTGTGATTCCAAGTTCTGCATCATTGTCTCAGGGGTTGACCTCCTGAAAAAGGCTAATAGTGAAAAGATAAGAAAACAAACAAAGGGAATAAATGGGAATAAATTCAAGTCAAGATATTCATGTCTCTCGCCTCAACCAAATATCTGTTAAAATGATATAAAACAAGCTAAGACCAACCATGTCCATCGAATGTGGTGGATTCCTTGACTCAGAGGCATGAGCACAGGAATTCAACCCATCTGGGTTTGAACGGGCCTGACCTCTGACCTCTGACACACGGGAGCCATTATGTGTTAACACCGCCAAGATGAAAAAGAGAGTTGAGGGGTGTTAGTTCTACTGAAGGGTGAGATGTGACCAGTCATTTCAGTTGCAGAGCGAGTTTGACAGTTCTGTGAAAAGCTCCTTCACCACACATTCACAGGGAGACCACTCTACTCTGAAGGTCTACAAAACACTATCAAATCCTAGATTTACATTTACATTTATGGCATTTAGCAGACGCTCTTATCCAGAGCGACTTACAAAAGTTCTATGTAGTTGCTTGGAATCTCCAAGGTAGAATAGATAGTCCTGAACACAATGTACTCTAAGCTGGAGACGAAAGTCAAATGATACCTAACAATTATACCTGAATATACCCTGAGGAAAAAGACAGTAAGCAATTCCTATAACCCAATTATGCACAATACCTGAGAAAAAGACAGTAAGCAATACCTGTAACAAACACCTGAGGAAAGAGACGATAAAGCACAATAGACGAAGCATAATTATGTAAAGTGCACTTGAAAGAGGTGGGTCTTCAGTCGGCGTCTGAAGACAGCAAGTGACTCCGATGTTCAGACACACAAGGGAAGTTCATTCCACCACCTTGGAGCCAGGACAGAGAAAGGTCTGGATGCTTGTCTCCCATGTGTCCTGGATGATGGAGGGTCAAGACGAGACATACTTGAGGCGCGGAGGGCTCTAGGTATGCTTCTGGGTTTTACCATAACCATTAAGTAAGGATGAGCTGGACCATTCTTTGCTTTGTAGGCCAGCACCAGGGTTTTATATTTGATGCGGGCAGCTACCGGAAGCCAGTGGAGGGAACACAGCAGGTGAGTGACATGGCTGAACTTGGGTATGTCACAGACTATGCAAACATGGCCTACACCCACGGACGTAATTTTGGGGGGGGGACAGGGGGGACATGTCCCCCCCACTTTTTCAAAAGCCGGCTTTGGTCCCCCCCAGTTTTTACGGTTAAAACCAAATATTTAAATAGCGATGAATCCATGTCCCCCCCACTTTTGAAATCAAAATTACGTCCATGCCTACGCCACTCCCTCCTAATGATTCTACTGATCGATTTATTTTCCTATGGTTGTCTGATGCGTATCTTGTGTGTAGGTTACATCAATCAATCAATCAATCAAAGTTTATTTGTATAGCGCTTTTCACAACACATGTTGTCACAAAGCACTTTACAGGATTTAAAAGGTTAACAATACAATGAGCAAGCCAAAGGCGACAGTGGCGAGGAAAAACTCCCTATGATGGTGGGGATTAGGAAGAAACCTCGGGAGAACCAAGACTCAAAAGGGAACCCATCCTCCATTGGGCGGCCCGTTAACACACAAATTACACAAAATACAGACAAATACACAAGTCACACACAAATCACACAATCAGACTAAGTAAAGGTAAAAATGAAAGTTCTGGGTTTTGATATTGTCACTGTAAATGTCTGTTGATGAACGCCAGGCTTTCATTCCATGTCGGAGCAGCGATGCTGGTATTGTAGGCTCCGACTGCAATGTTACTCTCCAGGTGAACATCGGAGAAAAGATACGAGATGTAGTAACTATGTAACAGATTAATCAAAGGCCAAATTAAACAGATGAGTCTTTAATCGAGTTTTAAACATTGAGACTGTGTCGGAGTCCCGAATAGAGGCAGGAAGATTATTCCACAATTGTGGAGCTTTAAAAGAAAAGGCTCTTCCACCTGCTGTGATCTTTTTGATCCTAGGAACAGTTAATAACCCTGCGTCCTGCGAGCGAAGTGAACGCGCTGGGTTATATTGTTCAATAAGTTCACTAAGATAGTCTGGAGCTAAGCCATGCAGCGTTTTATATGTTAATAAAAGTATTTTATAGTCAATACGGAATCTAATTGGCAGCCAGTGTAATGACGATAGTACGGGACTAATGTGATCAAACTTTTTAGTTTTTGTTAAAACTCGTGCTGCTGTGTTCTGAACCAGCTGGAGTTTGTTTATCGATTTACCAGAGCATCCAGCTAGGAGACTGTTGCAATAATCTAAACAAGAGGATATGAATGCATGGATTAGTTTTTCTGCATCACTAATATTTAATATGTTTCTAATTTTGGCAATGTAGCGCAAGTGAAAGAACGCTACCCTAGTTATATTAAGACTAGGGTTAAGACTAGGGTTAAGACAAGTTCCGAAAGAAACTCAGCAAATTCCTGAAGAAATTCTGTGTAGGGACCTGGCGGTCGATAGATGGTCACTAATTTAAACTTTGTTTTATTGCCTATAAGATTATTGCCTATTTCACCTATCAAAGCCTCGAATGAGTTAATAGAGGTGGTTGGTTTTACAGTAAAACCTATATCTGTGTCATATATTGTGGCTACTCCACCTCCACACCCTGTGATACGTGGCTGATGAACATAACTGTATCCAGGAGGAGCTGCTTCATTAAAACTTACATATTCGTCTACTCTAGCCCATGTTTCTGTTAAACAGAGTGCATTTAGTCTGTTATCTGAGATTATTTCGTTTACTATCACAGCTTTTGATGCAAGCGATCTAATGTTTAAAAGTCCTAGCCTTAGCTTAATATTGCTGCTCACTTCATGTTGATTATTTAATTTAATTTTAATTAGATTTTTAAAACATATTGCCCTGTTATTCTTATACCTGCCACGGCTAACAGACACAGTCTCAATGGTTTGGTAGTTAGGGAAGTAAGTTCTACTTAGCTGATTTGCGTGGTTTGTTGTGGCTGGTCAGGCACGGCGTAGCACGTCCTCGATGTTCCTGGAGAGGACTGCCGAGCCTAGGCGACTGGGGTGAAGTCCATCTCGGCGGTAGAGTGATGGACGCTCTCGGAAACTCTCCCAGTTGTCGACGTAGTCCACGCCGGCGCTGCTACAGGTGTCCCGGAGCCAGCTGTGGAGACAGAAAAGACGGCTAAATAACTCGCACCCTCGCCGGAACGTTGGAAGCGGACCGGAGACAACAAGCCTGGCCGACGTCTTCTTCCGCGCGGTGTCCAGAAGCGATCGGTAGTGCTCCTTCAGGATCTCGCTGCGCCGGGCGAAGGTGTCGACAGCCCCCACGTGAAGGACGACGGTGCCGAAGTCGTCTCGCTGCTTCAGCGCTGAGGGAAGCCGCCTGTCCACGTCCAGGACACGAGCGCCTGGAAAACATGACAGAGTGGGGGTTCTTTTAGCGCCTGGCAGGCTAATCTTTATGTGTCGTGTTATCGAGTCGCCGATAACAAGGATACCGCCCTTATTCTTCTTTGGTGCCGGCGCTGGTGAGGGTGGTGGCGGATGCAGGGGTGAGGGCGAGGCGGAGGACCTGGAGCTGAGCACCTCGAACGGATTTGCAGAGGAGAAGTCTGGCTGAGGTAGGGGTGACGACGCCGGCTGACTTCCGCGTCCTCGCTGGCGCTCCCAGCCTGGTGCCCGGGTCACGATGTCGGTCGCGCTGAGCCGCCGTGATGAGGGAGTGGAGACGGCCGAGTAGGCAGCATCGCGGGCGGCCTCGAGCCTGGTCTTCTCCTGGGTGAGCTCTGCTTGCTTCTCCAGAAAACGCTGGATCTGCCGACCCAACTTGTCCAGCTCCGAGCCGAGCTTGACGAGAGCTCGTTCCTCCGCGGTAGCCATGAAAAACAGGGGAGACAAAACAGAGGGAGAAAGAAAGAAACAGGGGGAGAAAACAGAGGGAGAAAGAAAGAGACGGGGAGAAAACAGAAACGAGATAAAATAATCAGATGTCGGTAAGTGTATTATACTTATTTAGAATTGTAGTGTTTAATGTAAGTGTATTAGGCTATAGCTAAGCTATGCTAATGTGATACGTGAATCCGCGTTTGCGTGCGAGCGTGCTGCCGTGCGCCGGTGAAACAGGAAACAAGAGTCTGTTTCCTCTGGAGTCTGTTACATCTGTTCTTGCTTCTGCTGTTTCCTAATTGTTTAATTATTGCATATTTTTTGTTTTTGCTATCAAAATCTTTCTCGCTGTTTTCTGGCATTACAAGACATGACATTAATAAATCACTGATAAACCTGTAATTACTATGACAGTAATGCCCACTCAACATTTTATGCTTTGTATTCTTTATGCTTTAACTTCTTCTTTAACTCTTCACTTCACATTCATGGCTATAAGGTCATACAGAGATCCTGATGTGAAGTAAACCTGAGTGCTGATAACTTGTGAACATGTTTCCATCTGCTAAAATTATGTACATTTCAAGTCCATGACGTGTTTCGCATGTGAAACAAACCTCCCTACAAAACCATCACTGTATGTACTGTATTTTCTGTTCATCATAAACCAAAGTCCTGCAGGTGCCAGAAATTAAGGAGAAGAAGAATATTCCCATGAGAGCTCCACCTTGTGGTTCACTGCTGCACGCTGCTGTGTGTGTGTGTGTGTGTGTGTGTGTGTGTGTGTGTGTGTGTGTGTGTGTGTGTGTGTGTGTGTGTGTGTGTGTGTGTGTGTGTGTGTACCTACCTCCCTCATCTTTCGCCTGGACTGAATCTTTCTACTGGACAAAGTGTTGTTATTTAATTGTACTGAATAACTAAAAGTTAGATCACTGTCACAAAGTCAAGATTGCCACATTCTCAGTTTCTCATTCTTTCCTCCAGCTGTTTTATTCTGTTCCATTAAATGATAGTTTCTACCCTCCGCAACACAAGGGAGGTCAGTAGATGTGAGTTGTACAGGAGTGGTTTTTAGCAGGGGGTGGAGCTGACCAAGGACACTGTGAAATGCGGAGGAAGATACAGAGACATCTGGTGGTTTAAACTGAACCGGCTGCTGGACTTCAGTCCTGCCAACAGATTCAACACAGCCAGTGATGATGTTGATGCTGGTGCTGCTGTCACCTGAAGCCTTTAGGATCCACATGGATGAATCTCCAGAGCTGTAGTCGATGGTATGAAGACTGATGAGAAGGGCAGAGGTCACCCATCTCTGGAGATCTTGTGTGTGCTTTTCCACCCTCACCTACTGTCTGCCGGGGAATCTGTGATCCACTGACATGAGATCTGGCATGGACGACTGGAGGCATAGATGGCTAAATGAATTTGTTCTGCAGAAGAATAGAGCCGAAGCTGTGCTGAAATCCAGGAAGACCTAAATGCTCCTGACGTCCAGGAAGAGAATGGTTGCATTTGACTGTCCAGGAATGTTGATGACCTCCAGAAACTGTAGGAGGAGCA
Organism: Brachyhypopomus gauderio; assembly: GCF_052324685.1. NCBI lineage: Eukaryota > Metazoa > Chordata > Actinopteri > Gymnotiformes > Hypopomidae > Brachyhypopomus > Brachyhypopomus gauderio. The sequence continues at coordinate 4,624,710 of NC_135220.1, read as the reverse complement.
ACTTACCTGCTAGCTCTCCACAGAGACTTCAGATGGTCCAGCAAGGTGAGTGATGGCCTCCAGCAAGTCTAGGAAGACACACTCAAAGACCTTCATTAGTACAAGCATCAGGCCATTGGTCCCTAGGGTAGAGGTGCTACCTCTAGGAACAGAGAAGAATCCCAATATCTGCTGATCTGCTGATCTGTGAAGGCTGGTGTCAGGTCTGTGAAGGCTGGTGTCAGGTCTGTGAAGACTGCCAGTTGCTGTCTTTGGTCAGCACTTTTGTTCACACTGCAGTCTTTGTTTCCTATGAAGCTCCATGAGTCCAGCTGAGACCTGTGGCTCGTCTACACTGTTCCTCAACACTGTTCCTCAACACTGTTCCTCTACACTGTTCCTCAACACTGTTCCTCTACACTGTTCCTCAACACTGTTCCTCTACACTGTTCCTCAATACTGTTCCTCAACACTGTTCCTCAACACTGTTCCTCAACATTGTTCCTCAACACTGTTCCTCTACACTGTTCCTCAACACTATTCCTCTACACTGTTCCTCAATACTGTTCCTCAACACTGTTCCTCAACACTGTTCCTCAACATTGTTCCTCAACACTGTTCCTCAACATTGTTTCTCAACACTGTTCCTTAACATTGTTCCTCAACACTGTTCCTCCCACATGTTCTAGTTGTAGTGCAGCTTTCCTCACACAGACTAATAATACGAGAGGATAAATACAGCCAAGTTATAATGCTCTGAAATGCTCAGGTTCATTAGTGAGTGCAGCTATAAATGCATCTCTTACAGTACGGAGACAGAGGAGGTGTTATTTGTACAATCTTACACCATAAACTGAGATTCACATCCCTTTTTTCATTCTGTATGGATTTATGTGATTATTCTGATGTGGTTCACAAGCATCTACAGACACTAATATCGACAGAAATTAATTGAATAATCCATAGAGATTATCCATAGAGATTAACTGAACAATCCAATTTTATTTGTAGTTAAATTTCTGACTAAATCTCTGACATTCTTTACTTGCAAGTAAGAAACAAGGGGAGATCTATCACTCTCCATCTCTCTATCTGTCTATCTCTCTATCCATCTATCTGTTCATACAAGCCTATTTCTCCATGTCTCTCTTCCTCTCTCTGTATCTTCATCTCTGTGTGTCTCCCACACGTCTCTGCTCTCTCTCACACATACAGGGGAATGAAGAGAGTCAGCACACACACACACACACACACACACACACACACACACACACACACACACACACACACAGACCCACACTGACACGCGCTCACACACACGCTCACAGACACACACAGACACACGCATGCACACACACACACACACACACTGGGAGAGAGTTTAATTACTAGCATCAGACAGAGTCTTGTAGTTTCTGTACTCCCCCCTGCTGTGTGAGAGACAGAGCAAGAGCTAAAACCTCTAATCTCTGTGTTCGTCCTCCCCCATAACACACACCCCCTGCTGGGCATTCTGGAAAGAAGCCTGAAAACTAGTCAAAACAACTTCAACTTAAAGGACTCTGTTCGACTTCTTTAAGTTTTAAAAAAGTTCAGCAGGTTTGCCTTCAATCTGCATACATTTACTGTTCTTCCTTTGTCTAGTGACCTGAGCCAGAAAGGCAGAACACTGCCCTCTGCTGGACTTTTGTGGTGAGTATTTCATTCACCTTTGAATTCTTCCTCTAATTTGAACCTAGTGGCAGTGGAATAGTGCTAGAATGTCAGACAGACACTGTGTTTTTACAGACTAATCACATACGTACAGCCAAAGCATGTTCTCAATGCAGTATCGGCAGACAGATTGGTCTCTCCAGGTTGCTAATCTAACGGTCCGCATGACATACGCAGGACACTGCAGTGAAGTGGAAACCATGTGGGAGCAACGGGCTTGGAGGAACGTCCCGCTAGCTGCGTGTCTGCATGTGGACCTCAGCACACGCCACTGGGGTTGGACAGGCACTGGGAAACAGGCAAAATACTAAACTACAATAAATAAACTACAAGGAAGATGGACAAGATGGAGGGGGAGAGATATGATGTTGGTCTCCCAGGAGTTCCCCAGGTAAACAGCATGAAGGAAGATGGCATTCAGGATGACAAATGTCTCTTAATTCATCCTCTCCAAGTTTAGGTTTCATGCAGGTTCAATAATCAGTAACTGTGATGAAACCCTCCTGAACAGCAGGAGGCAGTGTTTCTCTGAGCCTAATGTGTGATCCTGCTCAGATGAATCACCTCCAGCTGTGATTCTCAGGCAGGGACCAGGGGTCCCTGTTCACTGAACACCTCTGCTCTCACACACCTGATTCATCTCAGCTAATTAGCGAGCCCTTCCCGAGTAGGGTCAGGTGTGCTGGAGATGTATGACAGCATCCCTCAACAACTCAACCACGATCTCCTTGAAAAGCAGTGTCCCCAGACACTGGATCCACAACTTGTACCCCAGATACCAACTCAACCGTAACGGGTGTTCTTAATAGTGTGCTTCAGCCGTTTTGAGAGCTGTGATGGTACAACACAATGGAATAGTGAAGCTACCCCTGAGGACTGGGCTGGTCAACCCTGTTTCATATCCTCACTGCTGTTCTACAGTCTGTGCTGACCCCACTATACACTTTACATTGTTACATTAAATGGCTGCATCCTTGACCTCAGCAACAAAGGTTTGCTGTTATTCAGGAAGAAGGAAGACCAATTAATTAAAGTATAACCACTCTTAAAGCACCACTACAATATATATATATATATATATATATATATATATATATATATATATATATATATATATATATATATATATATATATATATAATTCTTTTTTGATAAATGATTCAAGCACTATATATTTAATTATTTATCTTATAATCTTAATTAAAGTCATGGTGAAGGTGCTCAAGGATTCTCACCTCTTTACAGAAGTATAACACAGAATTCTAACATACCTCACACACACTTATCCTGCCATACTTATAACCTTCACTTGAGGTGTCTTTGATGAAAAACCTATAGACAGTATATCAGCACTGTGGCTGTAGATCTTTAATATTATTAATACTACATTGTGTGTACCTTCTGTGATGTGGATAAAATAAAATTTATCTTGAGTGTGTTTCGCACAGATCTTAATTCATACAGCTGTTAAGAGAATAACCCAGCACATTTAGACAATCTGTTCTGTCTCCCTCTTAAACTTTTTAGCTGTACTAAAAGGCGGTGATATAAATATAGTGCTGCCCTCGCAAAGTTCTTTCTTCCCAGATGTTTGTGAAGAACAGAAGCACATTCATTCTTCACAACCACCAGAGCCCTCACTCCTCAGCTCGATGTCCACCAGATGTTCTACAGTTAATTTACAGCGGTTTGAATACTACCGCTGTTCTCTCACACTCACCTGCCAGTCATGTTGGTTCGTGTCCAAGCGATTTGCCTTACATACAGTCCGTAGTTTTGGGCAGTGGTGGACCAACTAAGAAACATGAGTTAACGTACAGATAGCTAAGGTGAAACTTATAGTATAAGTCCTTCCTTTTTACTTGAGTAAAAGCTTTTGTTTGTTACTTTTTTAATGAACACGCGAAGCCTGAAGGAACGACAGATTTCGCATAATGTGAGTAAAAAGTAAAATATTTGACTTTGAAATGTAGTGGAGTTAAAGTAAAAAGTTACGAAAATAAGTGAATAAAGAAACACAAAAAACTACTTAAGTACGGTAACTAATTACATTTATTTCGTTACTATCCACCACTGGTCTTGGAGTGGTAAATGCTAGCTAGTCTATTTGCTCTTTAATGTGTTGGCCACACTGTCTAAGGTACCAAGTTGGCTCCACAGTCTCAGCATGTATTCTAAGATCGGGAAAAGCAGTATCCCGGTACACTACCTAACTAGCCATATTTTAATTACATTAGCTAGCAAGCAAGGAATACCTAGTATGTTTGCTTTCCGGGTCACTGTAGGATAAGTAGGCCAATGTGTCATTTGGGGGGTGTGTGTGTGTGTGTGTGTGTGTGTGCGTGTGTGTGTACGCTCCTGTTTAAAATAATTGTAGTATGTATAGTTAAATGAAAGGGTGTGTGACGTGAAGGCATCTGTGTTTTTATGTCGTTCTGTATTGATCTACATATCTAACATTCCACTGTATCAATGCCCCGTTTGAATGGATCTAACATCACATTCTGAGTAATCAGAACGGAGTGGTGTATATGCAGTTCTCATGTAGTCTACTCCCACGCCATGTACCCACAGGGGCACAAACGACAGCTAGGTTCACTAAAGCAGGGTTTCATGTGAGTGTGGGCCTTTTCTTGAAGGACTGTAATACTCTACGTTATGATGGTATCGTTAGAACAGTAGCATCATTAAAACTCATCGGGTTCAAGCAACATGTACCTTCTTTCCGTTTTGTTCCTCTGTGTGTCTTTTTACTGTCTATCATATCAGACTACTGGATAAAACGCCAACACTGTCAGCACCTGAGAACGAGGATGAGCTGAGTGTGGGATGGAGATGCAGTCGTGAGCATCGGTGGGTTTCTACATGTCTGTAGTAACCGCCTCTCCCTCCTGGTGACAGTTCTGCCTGAGTAATGTAGTATAGCGCCAGACTGCAGACTGTCAATCAAGCGTATTCGCTGGAATATTAAGGTCACACCCACACTGTTTTCATGTAGGACAGATACACCAATTTGGTTAGTTTCTAAACAGGGTTCGATAATATTTTTTATTTTTACTGAATATGTTCTGAATCTATACAGCGCCAGTTTAGTACCGTATAAGCATGTTTAATATTATATATGTTTAATACTATATGATGTTTGAATATGTAATGTCGCCATCTAGTGTTCGTTCCATGTAAGTAGGAACGTCTAGAGTTTGAGTTTCTCCGTGTGAAAGCGTTTTGTAGGGTCGTGTAGCGCCTCCACGCATAACAGTGATAGACACACTGACCAGACTGGGGGGCTGCGTTCTGCTTTTCATTAGGTAAAATCATTACTTTTTGTGTTTGTGTGTATCTGTTTTGATGGAAATTCCCTGTAGAATATATGCCTGTGCTAACGTGTTTATGCACGTGTGTGTGTGTGTGTGTGTGTGTGTGTGTGTGTGTGTGTGTGTGCGTGTGTGTGTGTGTGTGGTTCTTATCATACTGGCTTCCTGACTGAAACTGTCAATTTTTTTGAAGAGTGGTGCAGTGACTCATCCCTGTAGTAAACACACTCACAAACTCACTCTCTCTCTCTCTCTCTCTCTCTCTCTCTCTCACACACACACACACACACACACACAAACAAGTGTGTGGTTGTGTTTTCAGCAGTGTATCTAAAGTCACTGAAATGTGTGTAGTAGGTGTTTTTTAAGCCCTAGCTGTCTGAGTGTTACTGCTAATCTAAGTCTCTCATTCCAATTCCTGCTGTCCTGGACTACATAGATCCCCAGTTAAATTTCACCTGTTCATCTGAATTGTGTTAATGTCAGTAAACTCACTCAGTTCAGCTTATCTCTGATCACGTTTATTCCTGTATCCTCTTTATCCTCATCAGAGTTTGCAACCAACCAGTCTGAATAAATCAGGGTCCATACCTGAGGTCCAGCATGAGATAGAACTCCCAGAGGAGAGGCAGGCCTTATCCACACGTCACCTCCCACAGCAACAAGACACACACACACACACACACAAAAAAACAGGACACACTCTGAAAAGAGAGATTAAATCATAACTCACTATGAACTGATGAAAAATAATAGTGTGTTTTTAAACCTATACATCTTTTTCTTTTCAGCTGTGGGTATTTGACACTGAAAAGTAAAAACTATAACTGAACATGTTAATAGATCAAATTGCAAACCTGAGATTTATGTAAGACAGTGAGTTTAGGCCCAAGGCCTTTTCCTTAGTCACATCAGACTTGTACATGCCCAGCAGTGGTGTAGTATCATTCTCACCACCTTGAAAGGCCAAAATCCCAATTTAGACAATTGTAAAGATCTCTGATGACTCTGAACTTTCCATCTTTTCATTAATGGAACAGTTTTCATAATTTTCCACTCCCGACATATGAGAACTTTTTTGAGGTTTTAGTGTGTGTCTGTGTGCGCTGTTTTTCTCTATAGTATAGGGGCTATGATTCAGACAGAAACATCTAAGACAGGCTGTGTGAGGTATCGGTTTGACTGGATACTGACCTTGATATTCTCATCATGAAGATTACACTCGTGCGCGTGTGTGTTTGACTACCCTGTTTCCTCTGTCTCCTTCCTTACGCGGCTTTTGTTTGAATGCAAAAACACGAGAGGGTGTCTCCCCGAGCGCCACTGTCCAACCGCGGCCTTGCTCGCGCTACGGCGGGAGTCTGGGGGGCGGGCCTAAGCAGGGAGGCATGTGGGGTGTAGCAGAACCATCTCACACCTGCTGGTGTATCGGGAGGTTTTCTTTGTTGTAAAGTTGTTGTTGTTTTCTTCGCTTTCTGCGATTTAATTAGTTTTAACCACTCTTCTTTAAACACTCTAGTTACTTTGTAACTTTCTTTAAAAAGCATTGCATAAACTTATTTTTATTAATAAGAGCCTTTATTGAGATTGAGTTGCGTTTGTATATGAGGAGACTGACAAATAGACTGACAGCCTCAAAATGGTTTAAAATCCATTGACCAACGACGGCAACTAAAGGCTCAATTATACTTTCGCGAGTGACCGTAGCGCTAATAATGTGATCAAAAAACCAAATTTTTTTGAATCATTTCGAGTATATATATATATATGTCACTTAATTAGGCTTAAGGTGCTGGAAAATATTGAAAATGGACACTGCAAACATGACTTTATTCGCACGCGCAAAGTTACAAAATTTGAGAGGTGCACAACCCGCACGAGCCTCGCGCCGCGTCAAGTATAAACCTAGCTTAACCACCAACTAGCGACATGTGGCCGAAGCACCAACTGTATTTTGTTTACAAAAGTCATGAGTCGGGTCGGATTCTGAAGTTTTGTTCGAGTCCCGAACAGAGACCGTATATATAAGTGGACTGGACGACACGAGTGAAAAGTGAAGCCTCCGTGAGTCAGCTGCCCTAGTGGCTGGCTGCAGTACAACTTTTAACCCCGCCCATTCCCAAGTAAGTGAACAGGCCGGCAGAGAAACTTTGAATTTTTATTACACGTAAAATACATTTTTTGAGCAATTATATTTTGTCAATTCTATAAGACCCCATTGCGTTATCTCTCCCAGTGTTTTTCTCTACGATAAACAGATTTTATAGAAGTTATTAAGTGTTATTTAAAGGGGTGTGGCGATAAGGTGATTGACAGTTAATAGCTGCGTTGGTTGACATCTAATACCAGACGCTCAAACGTAAACGCGCTCAACAGCAAAACTCTCGACAGCAAAACTCTCGACAGCAGTATTAAAACCCTTTACCTTTGTTTATTTTGTAAAACGTCAAAAGTGTCTATACTGGTGGGCGTATCCTAACGAATGTCGGGGCGGAGATACGGTCTCTGGCGGAGATACTGTCCTGCCTACCGGTTCTAATGCGCATGCTCTGGCTCCAATTTTCATCTACTGCGCAAGCGCATCCAAGATGGCGGTGTCCGTGCGGCCATCTTGGTGGCTTCAAAAGTTCACAATGGGAGTCAACGGTGACGTACCGTCCATTATATATACAGTCACTGGTCCCGAGACAAAATTTTCTCGAAATTTTGGGTCGAACTCCGAATATGTCGAGTACTGAGGCGGTGGAGTTCCGGGGTCCTACTGTATATGCATCATTCAGTTCGCCGTGACAAATATATGACCAAAAGTGAAACAAAAGTGGAATGAAGTTTAAATGACACTATGAGTCACTCTAAACAAAACAGTAGAAATATTGGTGTAGCTGAGAGAAAACAAGAACAAATCCAGTTGCGTTCTTATGTTCTCAGTTCTATAATATAAGTTTGTAAGTCTCTTCATAGAGACCCTGGGTCTACACTGCTGATGCTTCTGTTGCAAAAAAGCGGGCCTTCCAACAAGGGGGAGGAGTTTCTCAATAAGGGGAGGGGCTTCTCAATAAGGAAGCAGTAGGAAAATTGTTCTCACACTAATACTGTAGTGGCCTGGGATCTTTACAGTTCCTACAAACAAATAAATGTCAAATGTTCAAGAGAAACTATATGCTTTCAAAAGCACAGTGCTTAAATACACAAAATATAAACCTGTTTAATCTCGTGTGTGTGTGTGTAAGATGCACTTCTAGGCTTGAAAGATGAATGTTATAAATAAATATATAAAAAAAGATATATCATGTGCATTTATGTGCTAATATTGAGGCTGAATGACTGCTGGTGTTGAATCTCACAGCCTCTTGCAGCTAACATGGCACAGTGTGCAGAGAGGGGCACATGGGACCTTCATGCCACGCCATTGAAGAATCATGGGTAATGGAGTTTTTGACAGAGCTATATTAGGGTGACCAAACGTCCGTATTTCCCGGGACATGTCCGTATTTCACGCCTGGTACAGAACGTGAAATACGGACATGTCCCGGGAAATACGGACGTTTGGTCACCCTAGCTATATGAAGGTGTGTGTGTGTATATAGCAGTATTATTTCAGGCAGGCGAGTGAACTCGTTGAACCCAGAGCTCCCTGTCTCTCTCCTCCCTCTTTCACTCTCTCTTAATCTCCTTCATTCTGTTTCTCTCTATGCACACACACACACACACACACACACACACGAACACACGCATGAACACACACGAACACATGCACACAAACACACACATGAGCACACACATGCACAAACACACACACGAACTTAGAAGTATATATGCATGTATATATACTGTAGTCATTTATTAATATATTTGATACTCAGCAGGAACTGAGTACAGTTCTATAACAGGAGTAGCTCCGCAGATCCAACTGTTTCAGACACTCACTAGCTGAACCAGGTGTGTCTGATTAGGGCTGGAGCTATAGGCAAGCTATATCAGACTGGGGATGTATCAGACTGGGGCTGTATCAGACCGTGGACTTGTACTGCCCTAGGGGGTGCTGTTGCATGTTCTCATGCAGGTTTACTATTCAAAGTGAAAAGTGAATGTTCTTTTTTGTAATGGGAGAGAGAGAGAGAGAGACAGAGGGGAATTAATTGTTGCCACATGACAAATTCACAGTCAGCAAGGTCCTGTACTTGAAATGGTACAAATAAATTACACACACACAAACATGCACACACACACACACACACACACACACACACACACACACACACACACGCACACACACACACACACACACACACACACACACACACACACACACACACACACACACACACACACTTATACCACAATAAAGTTATGCGACAGTCCAGAAGGTTAAGTTGTACGTGATGTCTCTCTCTCTCTGTCTCTCTTTCTGTCTGTCTCTCTCTCTTTCTCTCATCTCACCATAACTCCGGTGTTCACGCTCCCTCTTCCAGGAAGGACGGGGCAAATCTCGGCTCCTTGCTGGAGTAACTTTACCCCATGTGGAGTAACGTCATCTTTACCCCCTGCCACCCCCATTCAAACTGCTGCGCTTGCACATCTCAGCAACGTTGTGGAACTGAAACAGGCTATTTAAAGCAGAGTGAGTGTGTGTGTGTGTGTGTGTGTGTGTGTGTGTGTGTGTGTGTGTGTGTGTGTGTGTGTGTGTGTGTGTGTGTGTGTGTGAGAGGCACAGCTTGAAAGCCCATCGAGAAGGGCCAACGTGGTAGAAGGCGGAACGTGCATCACAAGGCAAGCGCTTCTGTAGCCTGAAGATCACTGATGCATGCTGGGAAGTGGAGATGGTGCCTGGGTCTAAGTGTGTGTGTGTGTGTGTGTGTGTGTCCTTCTGACTAGCTTGAAGCCATATTTACATATTTTTATAATGTACATAATCTGATATAATGTACATAATGTTATAATGGACATGATCCGGCAGTATTTTGTTTTATACCTATTTTTT